>NW_025791111.1:300000-391548 GCF_907164935.1 Osmia bicornis bicornis
CTTCTTTTTTATCATCGTAAGTAATTTATTTTCTATCGTTAAAACCGGAAATCTACTGAGTGCATCTACGTGCTTAAGTCGCGTCCCTTTTCGGTGCTCTATGCTATACACAAATTCTTCGAGGGTCAATGCCCAATGCGCAATTTTAGGAGATAAGTCTCTTTTTGACAGTGTTTTCTTAAATGCCTCACAATCAGTGACTAACTTAAACGGTATGCCTAGGAGATATACACGAAATTTTCGAACCGAATTTATAGCCGCTAACACCTCCAATTCGTACGAATGATACTTTCGTTCTGCTTCAGAAGTTTTCTTACTATAATAATACACGGGATGAAATGCGTTTTCGCTTGCTACTTTCTGTAATAAAACTGCACCAAACCCTTCCTGGCTGGCGTCAGGATGGACTTCTGTTTCTGTATTTGGATCGTAAATTCGTAATACTGGCTTTGTGGCTAACACAGATTTTAATGTTAGAAATGCTTGCTCTTGTTCTTTTTTCCAAATAAACTGCATATTCTGTTTAACTAAGTCGGACAGTGGATTTGCGATTTTAGCATAATCTGTAATGAATTTGCGGAAATATCCGGTTAATCCTAGGAAACTTTGTATATGTTTTTTATTTCATAGTATTGGAAATTTTTCGACAGCTTGAATTTTGTTGCTACTAGGATATACGTTTCCATTTTCGACTTCGTGTCCGAGGTATTCTCTATCCCTGATTGCAAAAATTGGCATTTATCCCAGTTAATCATTAGTCCATTTTTGGCTGCTACTTCTAAAACCTCGGTTAATCTCTGAAACGCATCTTCATCATTTTCTCCGGGTATTATTACATCATCAACGTAAGTTAAAAGTACTTTACGTTGAATTAAATCTTGAAAAACTTCCGCTATATATCCTAAAAAATTAGTCGCGCTAACAGATAACCCAAACGGTGTCCTTAGAAATTCAAATTGTCCGCTATGCGTTACGAAAGCAGTATATTTTATGCTTTCTTTGCTACAGGTACATGCAAAAACCCATTTTTTAAATCAATTACAGAAAATACACGCGCATTTCTTAATTCGTCTATTTTATCTTCGATGAGTGGCATGGGGAAGTGATCACGTTTGATTTTTTTATTCAATTCTCTATAATCGATACAAACTCTATAAGAATTATTCTTTTTTGGGACTATGACTACCGGGCTTGTAAATTCGCTATTACTCGGCCGAATGATCCCTTCCTTCAACCATTCATCTATTTGTTTATCTAATATTGCTTTTTCTTTTAGCGCTAACCGTCGCGGTCTGAAATTAACAGGATTGTTATCTTTTAATACAGTTTTTGTTTCTACCTTTGTATTCGCTGCTTTTGCTGGTTCATACTCGCTAATTAATTTCAGTATTTTGTCCTTGTATGCGTCCTTAACATTCACTTCACGTTTTTCGACGCACATGATTTTTCGCAGCTCCGCAAAAGCTTCGCCAACGATGTCCGTGGCGGTTTCTTCTTCTGCATCGACGATTGCTTTTTCGTTTCCATGAATTTCGCTGTTTGCAGATGTATCCTTCGCTGGTGTATCTTTTGTCGCTGTTGATATCTTTTGGATCTTGATTATTTCGCCTTTCTGTAATTGAATATCTACGTTTTTCAGAAAATCTTGTCCCAAAATAATATCGTGCGGAATCGAATATGTTGGAATAACAAAGAATTTGAGATCATATGTTTCTCCATCTACCAACACTTTAGCATCAAAGGCGCCGATGACCTTTGTCGTCACGTTGCCTGCGCCGGTAATATTCATCACGGTGGTTTCCAATGGCGGTCCGCCGATATCTTCGTGTTTCGTTTTTCGTATCAATGAAATATCACTTCCAGAATCAATTAATGCGTGGCACTCTTTATCGTTTATTTCTATTGGATACATCGATTTAGGATTTGCGATGCAGTTCACGTTTACAGGTTTGCTACTGTTTTCCTCTTTAGCAGTGCATTTATTCGCTATATGCCCAAAATTATTACATTTAAAACATTTTGGTCCTTTACCTTTATTTGGACAATTCTTAGCGTCGTGTTCTAGCGCTCCACACATGTTGCAGCGAGGTTTCTTTGTTTTAGCGGATACGTCCTTTTTCTCCTTTATTTCTTCTTTCTTGCCGTAATTTGATTTTCTTTCGGTTTTCTCTTTCATTTTGTCGTATATTTCTAAATTAGTTTTCAATTCTCTTAGCGTATGGGATTGATACAGAATAGATTTATTATATTCCCTGTCTTGTATTCCGTTAATTATGTATTCGATAAGGGCATCTTCTTCGATGTTACTTTCGCTGGCTATTTCGCGCATTGCATATACATATTGTCGTCCCGTTTCTTGTGGCAATCTTTTTCGTTGATGCAGTCGTGAATGTATCAGGGCACTATTTGTTTCGGTTTTAAATTCTTTTTTCAATCGTTTTCGTAATTCTCCCCATGATAGGATACCTCTCTCTGCCGTAATAAATTGTTTTGCCAATCCTCGTAACATACGTTTTGCATAAATCAGCATCTCCAGATCGTTCCATTGCAACAATGTACCCATGTCCTCGAAATCTTGAATCCATTTTTTGATAGACAACTTGTCGTCGCCTGTAAAATACGGTAGGGATTCTTCAACATCTTTAATTGTAAAAATGCTGGGTTGTTCGTTGCGCGCTTTTCCCATTGATTTGCCCTTATATTGCTTGCTTTCGGATTTATCTAATTCTTCGTCATCACTGTCTGAATCTTCTTCTTCAGATTCTTCAGTTTCTTCTACGTTATTTTGGTCTTTCATGTAGTTCCTTAATTTTGCTTTTAATTCTGCTTTTTTGCATGTTGCATCCAGTTTCACTTCGATTAATCGCTTGCGTAGTTCACTGATCTTCATTTTATCAATTTCTTCGTGTTTTAACCCATCCTGTTTCTGCGTTGTATCTTCGACGGCAATCATGGTTTGTTCGTGGTCGCTAATTTCGTTGTCTGTCATCTTCGTTTTCTCTTGTCTTTTCACTTATCAGTCACGTCACTTTCTTTTTCGATTAGTCCACTCCACCGATTGACCACTCACTTTACTTTATCACTTTACGACTTTATGGCTACCTCGTACTGCGAACAATCGAAACTTTTCACTTTTACTTTTGTTCTTTTCGATTATCTTGATGGACGAGCCCCCAAATGTAGGATGTGGTTACAAGAAGGTCAAACACGACACTTATTATTGAAAAAAGGATATTTAATATTAATGAAAAATGGAAAAAGAAATCATACATGGACTGCGACGCGTTCTCTTCGCGACCTTTCGTAAAACTCCTCTGCCTCATTCACACTGCCCTTAAGCCACATTCACACATCATGCATCCATTCCCTCATACACTTAATAACAATATCATTATTACTATATCTACATTAGATATAATGTAATATACTGATTCCTTCCTACAGATCAATGTACATTCACTAACAATATCATTGTTACTATATCTGCATTAGATATGTAATATACATGAAAGAACAATACCATTATTACTATATCTACATTATATATAATGTAATGTACTGGCTACTTCGTTACGTCACGAGCGAGATACGGCGCGCGACGTACAAAAATTAAAAAAAAGGACATTCATTATGATTGATACGCGGATGAGAACGGTATTATTCGCTGCCAGCAGTCCCAATTGCGCTCGACGATGTTAGGTCGATAACGATCGGAACAATTTAAGAAGAATCGTTTAATTTATAATAAGATTCTGAATTTATTTATTGAGTCCGTCAATGCTCTGGTCCCATGCGGGCCCCTCGTATGAATTCGTGCAAGACAGGTAGGCGTGTTAATGAGGAAATGTTAAGGGTGTTTGAATGCTAATTATTAGAAACCGAATATAGGTAAGATGTGTATAATTCTGAGAAAAATAATTACAACAAAATGGTTTGGTTAACAAAGTGTGCGAGCTGTATGGAATATATGAATAAAGTGTTAGAAAATAATAGAGATTGATGTATGTATCTGTTAGCAGTAGAAATCGGATATCTTAAATTATGAAATTTATAACTGGAAAAGTGACAGAAAAGACGGTAATATTATATGAAAATGTTTGGAACTTCGGAGTTTTGTTTTACAATGATCGATCGAAAAGAAGACGGTCCCAGTAGGATGCTTCCAGGACTAACAGTCTCGTGGGCCGGCTTCACGCGCGTGTAAACGGAAAATACTTTTAATAATTATTCATTGTTACCTCGAACTCTTGCGATACCAACGGAACGATCTAGTTGGATACTTCCAAGACAAGCAGTCTCGTACATCGCCGTTTTGCCTCACTCGACACCAGATTCGTTGTGTTAAAGTAAATAGAATAAGCGACTCACCAATTCGATGTACAATAATATGCTTAGATATGATTATCTTTATGCGATTAGCTGTGGTGATGGTCTAGATATCTGGAAAATCGAAGAGAGGATGAGAACTAGTTGCACACGCACTACGCGTTCGCGTTTGAGCCGTGTCACGGTGTTACGAATTACGAAATGCGAAACAATTGACTATGTACGAGAAACGACGCGACGCGGAAAAAGAATATTATTAATTAACGGACGATTTAAAATGAAAGAGAAAAAGATAGATATTCAAAAGTGTGAAAAGATTTTACGTATCCGTATGAGTCTTTAACACGATAGTCGCGAATTGAAACACTCCCGACACTCTGCCTCGTTACACGGAGGAACTTTGCCGAGCAATCCGATTTCACGATACCGTAGACAACTCTGTCTCTACGCGGACACGGGCTTCCCGTCACGTACCTTGCGATTTTTCGACGAAGACTGATTTGCCTCAGTCCAGCGATCGTATCTCAGGGTTTGACCCGCGATCATGGGCCTAAAGTGGGGACATCATTTGGCAAATGAGGATACGTGTCGAAGGGGAAAGCCCGCACGCATTGGGTTTAACTAGGCGCGTTTCCCGAGTTCTCATCCCTCCTTGACCTTCTTTCTGACTCTGTCTATCGTTAACTATCTTTCTTTTACCCCTACAGCGCTTCATGAATTTCGTGCGTCGCACTTTTTATGCCTTCTAGAATCTTCAAAATACTTCTATTTGATTTTATTCGTTTCTTAATTAATTAACGAAGCTTTTAGGAACGAACTCTGGTGTCGGTTAACGTTTTATTTATGTTATTTGCTATAATATTCGTGTAAATAATAGTATTAGAGCTTTTTAATTCATTTGACGTATTTTATAATCGATGTTCGTTTCATTATCCGCATTTTCCGGCTTCCGTGACAAAGAAGTTGGTGTTTTATTTTTAATTAATTTCAGGAGCATTCTATTCGCATTTTAACGCAAGTTCACGTATTGAATATATATATATATATATAATATATTAGTATATATTAACATATTCTTGGAATTTATTCCAGAACATTGCTTGTAGATGCTTGGCAGTTTTTGTTGCCTATTCGTGACAATACGCGTTCACGATCCCCGTAGACCGTTGTTTCGAACGTTCCTAAACGTTCGACGACGTTTTCAAACTCTCAGTGGTTGTCACGCAAACCTCGCTTTCCATTCCTATTCAGATCGTTTCATATTATTCAAACCAATCACTTTCATTCGTTATTGCACTCATTCTCCCGTGGAAGGATCGGCTGACGCATGCTTTACAGGTATGAGAGGTATCCGCTTGTAAAATAAGGGCGAAAATCGCATTTTCTTTATTCTGCGCAGTTAAGCTGGGATTCCTCCATGTGCGTCGCACTGCTTAACCGCGCGGCGAAGGATCTTATGATACCTTTCCTTGACCTTAACGATTTCAAACTTCTGTACATTTCCAAACGTAGTCCCAACGGCAATCGTCCCAAGGAAGATTAATTTGAATTATTCGAAAGAGCCGAATATTGCCTTCTTTGTGTTCCTGGCCTGGGGTACTTCCAAGTGCGTCGCACCGACGAGGTACACAAATTAGGTACATTAGCTGGTAAACTATTGAAAATAAATAACAATAAAATAACAAAATAGATCCTAGCCACGGTCAGATTATTAAAATAATCCGGACGTAACACTTCCTACAGTACAATGTACATTTAATAACCATATCATTATTACTATATCTACATTAGATATAATGCAATATACTCTTTCCTTCATGCAGTTGAATGTACATTTAATAACAATATCTTTATTACTTTATCTGCATTAGATGTGTAATATACACTTAATAACAATATCATTAATACTCTATCTACATTAGATATAATGTAATATACTGATTCCTTCCTGCAGATCAAGGTAAATTTAATAACAATATCATTATTACTATATCTACATTAGATATAATGTAATATGCTGATTCCTTCCTACGGAACAATGTACATTTAATAACAACATCATTATATCCAAGGAAAGGGGCGTCACGCACATATTCCGAGATATTTCTTCTTCTTCTGGGTCTTCTCCTGCACAGCTGCGCTGGAAGTGGCATTTACAGCTGGGAATAGTGAACATAGCTTAGAATAGTGCAGAGTTACCTCAAAGAAAGGGGCCACAGTTTTTCTTCTTCCTTACCTAATTGGTAAGACGTTCGTTTTGAACGGCTGTTTATTGTCGTTTGGCGCGACGACGCTGGCCGATTGTGTTGTCTTGCAAGGCCCCAATATGGATCTCTCTTCTTTTCTCTGAATCGATGCATGCTGCCCAGTTGCCTGGTTGTTGGAAAGTCCCTGTACGAGAGTGCATACAAGCCTGTTTATTTACGGCCGGATTTGCGCGCGTGGCGGAAACTTGGATGCTTGCGAGGCGTGCTTTGATTTATCCTTATACATCTTTCGGTGTAAATTTTTATTCCTTTTGCATTTGTATGGATGCAATCGCTTACAATTTACAATTTGCAATTTACAATTTGCAATCTATGTGTTCAAAAGTGTTCGAGATTGTAAGGAGGTCTTGAGCTTGCGATTGAGAACCGGTTCGGAATGTAGGATTGGCAGTGAGGCGGCAATTGAAAATGAATGCACTTGAGATTGCACAAAACAAACAATGTATATTTACAGGCACAAATACACTATGTACAGTAGTTACAATAAATTGTGCGTTGCACGAATTTATGATGACCGAAGATCGTGAAGATTCACCCGCGTCGCGGAGAATTTGCGATTGAGATTGCGCTGTATTAAAACCACGTGTTGGTTCAACACGTTGTCACCACGAAATTCTACTAATTTCGTGGATTTGCACGAACTAGATTAACCGCGAGTTCGCGTTGGCCGTCGGCACAGAATTCGCGTTGGGATGCTGAGTTCTTTAAAATCGAAATTCGTTAATTGCACTAGAAATTTTTGGAATCAGTACTACACGTGTTTACCGTAACGATACAAAGCCGTAATGGCCGAACCACCGGCTTCGTCGTAGCAAGAGCCGTTGGCTTCTTCCCGGTGACGTCAAGCTCGGTGATTGGTCAGCCTGACCGGCATCCAACGTGGCTGCCGGTCGCGCTGAAGAGTGCTGCCGCGGTTCGTGTGGCGACGGTTGAAATCAACGCATTTTCGAACACTATGACTTATAACCGTATAATCTATAATTTATAAAGTAGTGGGGATTGAGCCAATAAGGCCTACGGTTATATTTAGTTGGAATATAACTCATTTGCTGTATTTATTATTTTACATTATATTACATTTCATTACATTACATTACATTATGTCGGCTATGTCTGCCGGTTATGTTGGTTACGTATGTTGCGCGTTACACACTTTCTGCAGTTCCCAATTTGTGAACATCCTTAGCTGTTTTACCTGCATTCAGTTTGCGTACATTCATTCATTTATTATTCATTCATTCCTTCATTTTGATGTTGATTGATTAAAGCTATACATTGATCTGATTCGATTTTTCTTGATTTATTGATTCATTTCTGCTTCATATTTCATTTCTGCTAGTTGCCTGTTACCATGATTTATTCTAGTTTCATTGATTTATTATTTTATTTTACTAACTGATATTATTTGACCTAGAGTTGTTTTTATTGGGCTCACGGTACTTTCCTGATCGCATGCGTTGTTGACGTTGTTTGACTTTACTGGTTGATTTTGTCTAAGTTAAATGTTTTATTCTATTTATTTATTCGGCCCTTCGTTCTGTGGCGATTCCTGATTCTGTTGATTCTGTTGTTCCGTTGTTCTGTTGTTTTGTATAATCTGTTTTCTGTGGCGCGATATGTAGTAATACAGTGTGTCCTGCAATCTGCGCAATCTGTGGATCTTATTCGGGTTGATTCATTTGATTTCATTTTATTTTTCCTTATTGTTTGTAATTTGCAATTTATATGTAATTTATATTTATTTCATTCCACCCTATTACAAACGTATGATTCATATTTATATTGTGACCCTTTTGGGGGTTCACTCTATAATCCCTTCACACAATTCTCTCGTACAAACGCTGGGCGCCAGCCACTCGCGGTGGCAATCGAAATTTGGAAAAGGGAGCAGAATGGGGGTCGTTACAGGGGATGGGACTCGTGGCACATACGTACTTACAATATCGCGGGGGAGTCCGCAAGGAGGATAAGCGCGGGAGGGGAGATCTCAGGGTGAGGAAGGTTCTCTGGAAGTTCGTTACGTTACGCGTAGGGATTCCTTTAGACGGGATTAATAGGGGGCTGGGCAAAAGGGTTCGCAAAATATAACGTCGGATAACCGGCGCGATACGCGGACACGAAAGTCGCAATCGAAAGTCACCGTTGCCAAAGCTCAAGTACTTTACACAATAGTATCGCAAGGGACTCACCACACTTCCCGCTCTCGCACTCCTCGAAATCTCTTTAATTCGCTATACGCTTCGCTCATTCTCAAAAAAATCTCTCTCTATCAATCGCCTTGCTTAGCCTAGGGCTCAATGACGGCTCGTCGTCGCGGCCGCGACGACGGGACCGTCGCGGGATGGTTTTTGGGGTGGGGGTGGGGAATAGGAAGGGGGCCTTTTCTAGCAACGGAATAGATGGGTTATCGATTGTCGATCGGCCGGTGTTCGGGATCGATGGGGCCGGCTGATCTCCTGCGGTGGAGGGCGGACTGAAGTCTTCGGGCTCGGCGACACATGGCTCCGGGTGGACATTTGTATCAGCTGCTGGGCCGCTTCGTCTGGTTTTCCGAAGTCCCGCGTTGCTTTTCCTCTCCTGGAGGGTGGAAGGTCTGTCGCCGGCCTCGTAGCTCCTTTTTGCGGGTGATCCCTGTTGTCTCTTTTCCGTCGCCTCCATCGGCCCGACACCGGCGGGCGGGGAAAAGGGGTGAGGTGTTAGAAGGGTTAAGGGTCATTTTTAAGTGGGATTTGAGGTGGGAGAAGCGCAGCGATTGTAACGGGGGGGCACAGGTGTCACCACGTTACAATATATAATAAATAACCGTAGTATTGATTTTACTAACTGATTTATCCTCCATCTTGATCTGTCTGGAAGCTTGATTTGATGTTCGTGTGCTTTATACCTTCGTGAAAGTACTGTATATCAGACTTATCTTTGATGATAAGTTTGATGGCAAGTATGGATTCCTAGGATTGCGCGGCTGCACGATGGATGGTTTTGCAGTCGATAACTGTGTGTACCGGGTAACTGGCGCGCGGTAGGTAATTGCTGCGCGGCAGATAATTGGTTTGTGGATAACCGTTACGGAACCGTTACGGAGCGAGCGGCCGAGTATTATGTGGTGGATGGAATATTTGCGGTTGGTAATATCTCTGGTGCTGCGGTTGGTTACCGACTAGGGATAGCTTTACGGCTTATCTTCGGGCAGTATTGCATGCTTTACATATTACGATGCGTTTTGCTATCGTTATCTTTCGTAGGTACCTTACTTCTGGTTTTCATCGCGGTGATTTATTGAAAGTTGTTGAAGTACTATCGCTTTTATTTTCGCTTTTCGCTTTTGAACGTTTATATATTCTGTATAATTAGTTGATTAATTTGACGATTTGGTGGTTAATTTGATGGTTGATAATCATTATGGTATGGACTAAGGAATTCGAACACTAGGTATCTATGTTCTTTATGGTTTATGGTCGCGCACTTTATTTTACTTCGCCCGGTTTCCTATCTTAGTTGATGTTGACATGGTCATCGGTCATCTATGATGTGATATGATACGAAGTGTTAAGTGATAAGTGTCAATTGAACTGAATTAATTAATTAATTGAATTGAATTTATTGGAATTATTGAATTTTGAATTTTCTAATTTAAATTTTGTATTTATTCGTGCGGATGTGATTGCTGTGACAGTGCGCGTACTAATGTGCTACGCTCGGAGGTATTGTATTGTAGTGTAATTGCAGTGTATTTGTTAAGGTGGTATCATTAGCTCCGTTTTGTGCATTTTATGCATTCGGTGCATTTATATTACTTACTATTATAAATTATATATTATATGCTGTAGTATGTTATAATATTGTATTATACCGTGATAATATTGTATTATTTTATTTATGTTATTAATGTTATTACATCCAAGCTACGTTCAATCTACGTTCAATTGCGTTCAGCCTGCGTTCAATCTGTGACCATTTTAGGCATTGAATATATTATATGTTATATTATAATATTATTATTTTAGACCTTGGATTGTGTCCAGTTATTCAGCTATATTAGTTAGCTATGTTAGGCTATACTTAACCAGTATTCTGTATTAAATTGTATTGTATTGCATTATTATTATATAACTTCCTAACTTTCTGTTCCATTATATTATTATAATTGAGTAAGTAAATGTACAGAGTAATTAACAATGGCATATGGCATATCGAATTGCATTGAATTAAATTACTTGATACAGATTATTAATATGTGTCTGCTTTATTTTACCTGCTGTGATTATAGCTGTGGTTTGTGACCCTTTCGGGGGTTCAGTCTATAAAAAGGGGTGTCGCAAAATACAATTTTGTTGGGCGCCAGCCACGTAATGTGGCAATCGAAATCAACAAAGAGAGTGAGAAAGGGGGTATTGGGGGATTCACAACGGAGGGGTCTCGGGCACTTACGTCCGTACACTTTCGCGGGGGAGTGTGCAAGGAGGAAATAGCTTGGGGTGGGAAGGTACAGGGTCAGGGTGGGTTCTCGCGGAGGTCTCTACGTTACGCGTAGTTTACGAAAAAAGGGGGGTTGACAAAAAGGGGTTCGAAGCGAGAAGGGGGTTCAAAACAAGATGGGGTGTGTTGCCGAACTCACAATACAATTGAGAAATGGTGGTCAAAGGGCTTACCCACACGCCTCACTCAAACTCACTACTCGACACTTTCAAATCGCCCTTACAACTCTCAACAAAATCTCTATAACGCTTTATCTGATAGCCTAGGGCTCAATGCCGGGTCGTCGTTGCCGCTGCGACGACGAGACCGTCGCGGGACATTTTGGGGAGGGGATGGGTCTAGGAAGGGGGCCTCTTCCGGCCCGGGATGGATCGATGATCGATTTTCGATACACCGGTGATCGGGATCGATGGGGCTGACGGACTTCCTTCGGTGACGGGTGGGCTGAGGTGTTCGGGCTCGGCGACAGATGGCTCCGGGTGGACGTTTGCGTCAATTTGAGCAGCATCATCTCATGCTTCTGGGAGATTCCTTGGGAGTCCCACGTTGCTCCGATTATTGGAGGGGTGGGTCTGTCGCCGGCCTCGAAGCGCCTGGTGAGGGTGGTCCTCGGTGTGTGTCAGTCCGTCGCCTCCATCGGTCCGACAGCGGTGGGCAGGGAAAAAGGGGTAAGGTGAGGGGAGGGTTAGAGGTTATCGCTAGGTGGGTGTCTGAGTGGGGGAAGCGCAGCGATTGTAACGGGGGGGCACGGGTGTCACCACGTTACAGGTTATATCTGTGATGATTATATATGCGATTATATTTGCGGTTATATTTATTTGACTTTAGGGCTTCGTGCAAATAGACTAGGATTATGTTACATTTTACATTTAATACTATGGTTAATTTCTGATGTTAACAGTTCTGTCTCTTCCTATTATTCTCATTATGAGGTATATGTTGCTACTTATTTTTATTGATGATTTGCTCGCAATAATTTCTAATTGCTTTTTATTGCCTTCATTTGATCATTGATTGTACTCCATCATGTTCGCGTGCCAACCACGTTGAGGTTGTGGTCGCGTAAATGTTCCTGCAAGTAAATTTAAGTAACTTAATAGTTTCAATGAATGGTTTCAATTATTAGTATTACATTACGCTCACCTATTTATTTTCTTCCCAGCTTACTTTCTGGTTATACCCTATATTCTATATCTTATACTGTACCTTACTTACCTTTACCTCTGATAATAATTAGTAGCATTCTATGTTATGTTATGTTTGCTTCTCTTCTCTTATGGCTGGCTTGCTATTTGCTATCTGTCTGGCGACTTTATTTTACATTACGGTTCACATCCTTGGTTTATTTCATCTCAAATTTATGGTTTATCTTGAGTTTAATTTTATGTGATTATATTGTGCGCTAGTGTTGAATGTTAAATATTCCTCTTCTGCTATTTGGCTGCTTGGCTGTATGTATGTATGTTTGACGTTTTAGGTTTTGCAGGTTTTGTTGGTCATTTGCTTATGCCCAGTTCACATATGCTCGCTTGCCTGCTTGCGTGCAATACTACTTATGTTTACTTCACAGTTTCTCACGTTCTCATGTTGCTTACTGTTTCTTTTACTGTTAACTATTCATTAACTGCTCTATTGCATTAGATGCATTAGATGCATATATATATTTATTTCCCGTTGTATTTGTGATTTGATTTAACCAGTTATAGTATGTTTAGTATGTTTAGTATGCTTATTATGACAGCTGTTATTGAATGTATGGGCTCCTCTGTTCTATTCATGGGCTTCATGTGCATATTAATTCCTATTCATTATTCATTATTTATTTATTCATTCACTCATTTATTTATTCATTTATTTATTCATGTATTCTTTACTCATTATTTATTCAGTATTTATCGTTGCATATTTGGGGAATTCGAAGCGCTACTCGAAGCGCTATGCTTGTCATGAGCGTGTGTGTGTGTGTGTAAAGTATGTATGGGACAGGTCATCGAGGATTGCAGCCTACAAAGATGCGGCACAGTCAACCGGGGGAAGGACTCGCCCCGGGACCTGGCTGTGCTGAAGAAAAATGGCCTGTCCCGGCATGGGTCAGGTGGGAGAGATGACCTCAGGGAAAATGCACATCTTCAGCATCCTACAAGGTGGACCAAGACATGGCACGGTCAACGGGAGGCAAGATGTCCCGGTCCTGGCCGTGGTCGAAGAAAAAGCCCCTGTCCTGGCAAGTGCCAGGCAGGTGAACATAGGCACGGCCAACCGTTGAGTGGGTACCTCCGGTTCCTGGTCGTAGTCGAAGAAAAATGGCCTGTCCCGGCAGGGGTCAGGTGGGAGACATGACCTCAGGGAAAATGCATATCTTCAGCATCCTACAAGGTGGACCAAGACATGGCACGGTCAACGGGAGGCAAGATGTCCCGGTCCTGGCCGTGGTCGAAGAAGAAGCTCCTGTCCTGGCAAGTGCCAGGCAGGTGAACACAGGCACGGCCAACCGTTGAGTGGGTACCTCCGGTTCCTGGTCGTAGTCGAAGAAAAATCCTGTGCCTTATCGTACAGGTTGAAAATGTCCTACCGCTTGATCGGAGGTGTAGCGGCGTGGATCCTCAATCCCTTATAGCTTGATATGCACATGGCGGATTGAGGGTGGACGAAAGCGTCATAAGAGCTAGGGAGCCGAAGCGCCGTTGCGGATATCGCTGTGTTCATGTGGGATATCCTCAAAGGATGAAACGGTTCCGGCGGCCTACGTCAGGGGAGGGGTTTTTAGTGGGTAGTGTATCAGGCCGCGGACGCCCCTTCTGGGTACCCCCGGGTCGTCCCTTCTGGGCTGTGGCCCTATCTTTTGAGCCCACCCTTTAGGGTAGGGCTATCAGGTTGCCCCTTCTGGGTTGCCTCTTTGGGTTTGCCCCAACCAATGGACGCCAGGCCCCCCTTCTGGGGATACGAGTCCCACACTGCCCGGGTCGCCTCTAGCCGAATAGTGCGAACAGGGGGTAGCCCGCGCGTGCATAAATGCATTTTTCTCTTCCATTAACCCAAAAAAAAAAAAAGGTTGGAGTCTCGTGCTGGCTGCCGAGCTGGTCGGACGTGTCGTTCGAGGGTCCCGTGGCCTGCCAGGCATCTGGTGCTGCGGGGTTGCATCGTTCTTTGTTTCCTTGATTTTTCTTGATTTTCTACAACTTCTTCGGTTTTTCTTCGGTTTTGCAACATCAGTAATTCCTACGATTTCGCGACCTCTGCGGCCCTTGCTGTGCTTCGCGGCGCCTCACGACTATGTGGATACTAAGTGCTAGGTTATCTTCTTTGGTGCATGTGTGTGCGCGTTCTTTTTGTGTCTCCCCGTAATCTGTGCGGTTCTATAAGTGTTACGGAAGTGTACCAGTGATACGAGCTCGCTTCACTAATATTTTACTGCAAGCGTGCATTGCGGTTCTATTTCGTGGCTGCGACGTACATTCATCGAGGACCTCGAGTGTATGGGCATTGCTGATGCAGCCTCCTTATCTTGGCGACTGGTCCACCCTGATCTGCCTCACCAAATCTAAATTGACATCTACCCAACCCGACTCACGAGATGAGAACTGTGACATGAGGTTTTGAGGGAACCAAAGGAAGGTTACGTGCAGTGCTGCCATTGTTGATGCTGCCTTTTATCTGGACGGCTAATCAACCCTAATTTGGCATATCAATCAAGTTTGACACCTTCTCAGCCTGTCTTACGAAAGGGCAACTGCAACACACATTGCGAGCCGCCCACGGTTGCCATAATGGTATGTCACAACCGCACAAATAACCGAAGGAAGGGTAACTTTGAACCAGGAAATTTTAATTTCAATCCCAGCCTCAACCCTAGTCTCAATTTCAGCTTCATACATTATAAACTAATCAAACGCAAACACAATTGCATAACCTAATTCAAACATAGTTTGCTCTCTGTTAATTACAAACCGGCGATGGCTTCTGGAAGCTGTCGTCTGCTCACCAAGTATCGGGCTCTCTGTCAGAAATATGCAAACGGTTGTGCTAAACCCTCATGTAACCAAGTATAGCCTAAATCTATGAATGCTTCTTCCATATCTCTTATATCTCCTGTGGCACTATGGCTCGTCTGTCCGATCAACTAGCAAAGTAGAGAACTGTATTAATTGAATTAAACTCCCTTTGGAGGCGGGGATTGTAGAACCCGTCCCCAGCTTCCTTGGCCCGACGTCGTTAAAAATGAAGCAAAAAGGGTCGCGCGCGAAGTCCTTATTATAGCTAACGGCGGGTTTCACGTGCATGGGCGCGACTTGGCCACACTCCTTGGACGTTGACTGATGGCTGATCCACTGACCTGTTTTTATCATCACCCGCAAGCGGGCGGGGTTTCTCCCATCTCTCGATGAGGCGCTTCGCATCCAACGAGTGGCTCACGCGGTTCGGGTGATCTCTGACCTGCTGAAGTCTCAATTATACTCTAACTTCAATTGTGCAACTGCTTGGGCAAGCAGCTAGAGAAATAACCAACTCAGATTACCGGCTCATCAACGGTTGAATCTATCCAATCTTAAATCTAATTTCTAGCTCACATATGTACCTAAAACCAGAGTACGAAACCTCTCATAACTCTAATGTAACCTTTCACTCTGCGAACATCGTTTCTAGCATTCTGCTGATCCTAAATCCTGAAATAGTGATCAGCAGCCTATTTTGTGAACTTACATTTATGGCCCCTTAGCTTCAATTCCCACGTTAATACAAAACTCAATTTATGAATCCCTCTCAACTTCTAATCACTAGTATAGATTCATAATTATGAATTATGAATTATCAACTCTAGCTCCCTGTAGTCCTTAATTTGGAAATGTTGAACTATAACACACTCTTTTATGTAAACTACATTCTATCAACCTAAATATAATTGCATTTCCTGTGCTGCACGACTGTCAATCGGCAACCCCAAACTCCAGGTTCATCACGTTCGTGTCCTGGTTCTTTGCTGGGCTATGATTTGAAATATGGAATTGAATTTCCCCTGGAGGCGGGGGTTACAGAATACGTCTCCAGCCTCCCTGGCTTGTCGTAAAAGGCGACTAAAAAGGGACTTCGCGCGGAGTCTCACCAGATTGGCGCCTTCAGGCCGTCGTGCACGGACGCGGCTCGCCTGCAGTTCTTCTTACATCGGCCGATGGTCGTCTCATCGACTTAATTCTAGACATTACGTGCGAGTGGGCGACTTAATACGCTCATCGCCCGCCGGTGCGCGCCTTTCACCCGCTTGACGAGACGCTTAAAACTTCTAGCTCTCACGCCTAATTTTAAATCCAATCATGAAAACTCAACTCTAATACATGCTTCATTGTTCGAATACCTACCTATCTCCCTGGCAACGCTTAATTTTGAGAAAGATTCGCATCAATTGCCTTCGCGGGACTGTATTAATTGCCTCTTAATTTTATTCTTATGATAAGTTAATTCAAATCTACGACTCTTCTCAATTCTCAATCATAATACTAACATAGTCCTTCAACTACGAATCATTGACCCTGGTTCCTTGTCAACTTTAGAATTTTTGACTATTTCAAGATTGCGTTTCATCAATTTAATCATAATTGCATTTTGCACAGCATGATTTTCAATTGATGACCTCGAGTTTCAGGCGTATTACGCTCGCGTCTCGACCCTCTCCCGGACTCCGATCCGCGGTTGATTTTCCTTACCGTACTCCCCGGGTGGGCCCTTCCCAAGTGCTATTTGCCAAAGGTGACGGAACTCGTTAACTCGGCTTTGGACTGCCTGGCCTGCATACTGCACCCATTAAATTTTTAAGTCGGATTTTGTATGGCTTGGCAAGTTGCCCGAGCGGAAGTGCTCCTTCGCGGCTCCCCTTCCTCCCTGCTCTCGCTCAGCGTGGCCTCACGAGTACGACTTCGCCTCAATTTTCCAGACACGCGAATAATATACTTGGCATCGATTGTGCCGGTAATGATCAACTCAATGAATGAACCCTACCTTCGAACTTCTGTGTATGTGCCCTATTTTATGACACGAGTACAGCATTCCTATTACTGGACTGGGTAAACACAAACATTAAGTTATGATCAAGCAATAATGCCTGCACGACGTCCATTTATTAATAAGATTCTATGTAACTCCTTACCTTCCCATCAAATGTTTTCTTGACATATATATACACAGATAAACTCACAGATACAATAATACACATACTAAACTCACATACTTAACTCACATACTCACAAACATAATTAGGTGGTTGGGTGAAGTACGTGCCTGCGTTTGGTTTGCCCTCACTAATGCCATTAATTTTGCCGGTCTGGCCTCACCGGCGCCCGCGGCCACCCCTCGCCCGGGATCCGCGTGTGCCGCGGGAGTGACGGGAGCCTCGCCGGCGGACTCGACGAGGCACCATTAACCCTGCGCGTTCTCTTGCTCTCTCCACAACCTCTCCTTTTTGGTCATCACCTCGGTTACAAACGATATAAGAGAGCGTCGCCTTCGTCTATCCAGAAGACAGCTTGCAAACGACTCTGGAGTCAGCTCCCCTACCTCCAGGTATAGAAGTGTTCGTTGCACTGCCGAACAATCGCACACAAACACTGTGTGGCACGCATCATCGTCCACTGGAGGATCGCAAAACCAGCAGCTCGGGGACGGACTTCTTCCTATCCGATGGAGATAATGAGCAAAGCATCCGTGACCTGTCATCACCTGCGCCAGATTATAGGTTAGGTAACGTGCTCCATTGCTCTCCACCCACGCCTCGATGTTGGGAATCAGCCTGCGAGTTCAGGCGCCGCTCTCCGAGGTTGTGCGTCGAGTTTGCCAGCGATCAAAGGTGTCATATTCCACCACCTGCGGCAGATTCACGCGCTCTTCCGGGTCCTCCGCCTCCTCGTACCCATACAAAGCGGCCCTGGCCCTTATTAACAAGTCCCACGGCATGCAACCTGACAGCGCGCACAATGCCTCTGATGAAACGGTACGATACGCGCGTGTCACGCGTAGTAACCCCAACCGCTGTGTCGATGTCAATCGCTGTCTCACACATCCGTACTCCACCGCCTCGCTCCATACTGGAGACGCATACAAAACTATAGATTCTAGCACTCGGTAACACAGCAAACGCAGTTTCGGACCGCATCCTCGTGGATTCGGTAGCAGCCACGAGAGGTGCTACTTTCACTGCCTTCTCACATACCCCGCTCATTTGATTATGAAAGAGTCTGCTATTACTGAACATCACACCAAGGTACCTAATCGAGCGCGATGTCCTGATTATCGCGCCTCGTACGATAGTACAAGTCCGTCGGGTACGCGCCGCCCAGTTAAGAGCACTGCTTCAGTTTTCTCTTTCGCGAGAACCAGTCTCTCTCTCTCGTACCACGCCCCCACCACACGTAAGGCATGTTCCGCCAGCTCGCGCACTCTGTCTAAAGGCTGGTTCAAACACGGCTAGTAATTTAGTCGAGTGGAGAGTAGCTACTTACTACTAAACCGTTTAGTGCATAGAAAAGTGTCCAGACTAGTACAGTTGAGCTTTGAAAATCAAGAGTTCAAGATATATCCCTTGACTAAAGAAATACGTCCGGACAGGTCTGTCCCGAAGGCTAGTTAGTGGTGGGACAAGCCTAGTTAGTGGTGGGGGAAGCCTACTCGACCAGCAAAATCCAATGAAACGGATCGACTCGACTATACCGTTTTACTAAACTATTCGACTAAACTCTCGTGTCCATACACTAAACTACTCGCCACTCGACTAAACTACTAGCCGTTTCTGAACCAGCCTTAATGATCGGGCTACTATAAGCAGCGCCATATCATCCGCGAAACCCACGGTGGTCACCCCTGGTGGCAGCAGCACCTCCAGCAGCCCGTCGTACGATAGGTTCCACAACAGTGGTCCCAACACTGATCCTTGTGGCACCCCACCAAATACAGCTGCTTCCACCCACTCACCGCTTGGCGTCCGGGTTCCCACTCTTCGCTCGCTTAAATAGCTACGTACATGTCCATTATTATCGTCGGAAACCCACGGCGCTCGGCTGCAGCCAGGATGCGGTCCCAACGCACTGTAGTAAATGCATTTTTCACATCCAGGGTAATTAGCAGACAGTGATTTCGCCCTCTGCGCGCACGATCCCACTCCGACATGACCACCTTCATCGCCTGATGAATTGATCTGCCCTCCGTGAACCCAAATTGACGCACCGATAGCCCTCCAGACAGGCGAATCGCTTCTAGCATTAACACGCGCAAAGCATATTCGAAACACTTCCCCATGTCTGGCAGCTTGCAAAGCGGTCGAAGGTCGGAAAGAGAATTACAGGCTTTCCCGGCCTTCGGTATTAAAGCCAGACGCCGTACTTTCCAAGCCGTTGGAAAGTATCCTAGCCTCAGATAGGAATTGAAAAGGGCACAAACCCAGCCGGATGCAGTGTTACGCAGAACGTGAACGGTCTCGCTAGGAATTTCATCTGGACCCGGAGCTTTTCCTTTCTTCAACATCCCCGTTGCGTACCTCACATCTTCGTTCGTGAACACGTCCCCCTGGCGCGAGGTGCCCTCCCCTGGACTTCAGCATCTCTTTCTGGTGTTAGGAGGAACAGCGCTTGACCCTGCGGCTACCCCCGCGATCTCGCGTGCGTTGGATGCCGACGACGCTGACGCTCCTTCCTGACGAGGCCAGATCAATGAAGCCCGCGCTGCTTCTTCTCCTCTTGCTTCGTCTTCCTCCTCTTCTTCTGCTGCACTACCCCTTGGGATGGTAGCCTCTTCTTGTCGCTCCTGCTCCACCACGAAAAGCGCGGACACCGTTGCGTGGAACTCCTATCGGTTGAGGCGAACCAGGGGCGACTTCCCCTTCAGACGATTCATGACCGCCTTGTAGCGTTTCCCTCACGGATCTTCTTCGATAGTCGAGACCATCTCACTCCGCGCTGCCTCTTTAGCTCGACGCAATGCCAAGGATAAGGCACGTCGGCTTTCCAGCATATCCATGCGATACGGGTGCGCCTGCTGTCGTGCTGCCGTCGGGCTCCGGCGAGCCACCTTCTGCCAGCGGTGACGGAGACGCTTTGCTTGGAGGCAAAGATCTGCCATCTCCTGGCTCCACCATGGTATTTTCACATTTGTATTTTCCTCCTCTTGCGGGTCGGCAATGGTCAACGGGTTGACTGAAAGAGCGTCTCTAACTCCTCAATCACTTCATCAATTTCGGCCACGGTGCACAGCGGGGGTAGCGCGGACTGTTCCGATGGACCGGCTGCTGCAGCTCCTCACTCTTGACTACGTTGAACCGTTGGATCCAGGGATCCTGGCATCGGTACCTGGCCGCTCACTATTTCCCTCCACGCCTCCATGTCCGGGCGACCTAGTCTCGCCTACCAAAGAGAATCCTCGGGCGAACCAATAGCCTCTGGTCTCGCTTTAAATCGATGAATAAGATAGCGGTGATCCGACCCCGAATAGCGCGTGGACACTATGGACCAAGATATTCGAACGTGGAAGCTGCGGCTACACGCAAGGGCATCGATTCGAGAACCCACGCCACCACGCTCGAATGACGGGCCTCCTTGACTTGCCACGGGCATCAGCCCTGCTTGCTCGATCAAATTCATCATACGGTGACCGCGTGAATCCACGCGATCTGATCCCCAGTGCGGAGAGCGGGCATTGAAATCCCCGGCGATTATAATCGGTTTCCTAACACTTGACAGACATGTCGCAAGACCCCGTAATTGACCTTCAAAGCTTTCTATAGTCAGTGATGGTGAGAAGTAACAACTCACTATCACAAACTCGCGAGTCTCCAATGCCACGCATCCGTCTGTCTCAAACACCTTTCTAGTCACCCCCATGTCGCAGCTAGGACGATTCATACACCACACGCAGGCTGAGCTGCTCCTATCCTGATGCCAATTCGGATGAGGATTAAACGGCTCACTGATGACGACTATATCCGCGCGAAACTCGTTCACGGCCTGCCACAAGAGATCCTGTGCCGCGCGGCATCTGTTTAAATTGATCTGCAGTACGCTGAACGCAGACATGTTTTCCTCTTCTCTTTCTTCTTCGGCTCGGAGATTTAGCAGCACAGTAACGTAGCTATCGGAACAAAAGGAAACGGGCACTCTTAAGTACAAGGATCTACATTTAAGTCGAACTGAACTGACATGGCAGTGAACAACACTTACTGCGACTTGTAACGGCAATGACAACCCCGGTTATGACCCTCACGGTACAAGGATCCTAAACCACAGCAAACAATGAGTAACATGGGTTCGGATAGCGAAGCAAATGACTTATGATCTATAACTTAAATCTGAATCAAAAGGGGGAAAAGAAAGGAAGGGAAAGAGAATAAGAGAAAGGAAGGAAAAAGGGAAGGGGGAAAAAGGGGGAAAGAGGGGGAGAAAAGGGAACAACTGTAGCACGGAAGGGATTGTTTCAACTGACTAGCATCAATCTGCGTTCATCGCCCTCCCTCTCCGCCCTGCCCTATCAACTTAATTCAACTCTCGCAACCCAATCCAAGGATGAAGCGGGACAGCGGGCTGACCTGACCCGACTTAGAAACAAGTCATGGAACCACTCGACAACGTGAAGCGAAGTCAAGCCAAGCCAGGATTTAACTGAATATATTTAATTAATTAAGCTAGTCAAGATCGAACTAATTCAATCAGCTTCATCAAGAGTAAGGATAGAACTAAGCAATTAGTATCAGGACACCGGCAAACCGAACAGCTATTTACAGTCGGCATTCGGCCAATATCCAGCATGGTTGACAATCAAGGACTAACCAGCTACGTATTAATAGGAGCAACGGCAGCGGAACTAACACCATCATCAGCAACAATAGTAACGGGCAGGTTGAACAAACAAGGATGGTGCGATAAACGTTAATCGACAAATGATCACTCAATACTTACTTACTCAGCGATGCTTGTCGTAGGATGACTGATAGTGATCGGATGCGTCGCTCTTCCTCTGTTTTACTCCTCCTTCCTCTTCTTTTTCACCCGCCTCTGCTATAGACGCGTTGGCGCGTGGGCGTTGTCGGCGACAGCGGGTCCTTTTCGCTGCGAGGATGAGCAATGTGCTGTGGTGTGCTGTGCTGATCTGCTGCGCTTAGTTATGCACAATAACCCCTCACTGCACCACGGCGCACGTATCGACACACGCGTATTGCTCCAAGCTTCGATTCGGAGCACCACAAACAGCGCAAACTAGCGACTTCCCCAGTTAGAAATGTACTAAATGAAGGCCCCTACGAGGTGCCCCAATTTATATCCAGAGCGGCCGGCAATCGTTGTGGCTGGGGAAACCTGCGAGAGGTAGTCCCTCACCCTTGAGCCCCGCTTTCGAGACACGCGCTTCGGCACACTCCCCTCGCTTTCTCGCCGCCCCTCGTTCGAAGCAGGTGTCTCGTGGTCGTCTTCAACAAAGCCCGGCAACCCAAAATTTACCAAGCCTTCGATGAAAGGACCAAAACAAGTCAACATTAATAACGTGAATAGATTACAATTAAATCAATTGCACTCACTGATCAATAACGGTGAAGGGTGTTGACTTAATAAAGCATAGACCAGACTTTCGATTATATCAGATCCTATTTGCTGTGGAAGTATAGAATCAAGTCTCCCCTGGAGGCGAGGGTTACAGAATACGTCTCCAGCCTCCCTAGCCTGTCATCAAAGGCGACTTAAAAGGCACCGCGCGTTTAGCCCCTCTAGATAGGCAGCAACAAACCGACATGCACGGACGAGGCCCGTTCGCGTCCCTTCGGACACCGGCCGATGGGTGACTCGTTGACCCGGTTCCGGCCGCTACCTGCGAGTGGGTGACGTATTCCGCTCATCACCTGCTTGTACGTGCCTCTCACCCGCCTGACGAGGCGCCCTAATACTTCTAGCTCTCACGTCTAATCTTAAATTCCAATCTTGATAACACAATTCTAAGATATGCTCCTTTTTCCGAACACCTACTTCTCTCTCTGGAAACAAATTTTGAAAGCAATCCGCACCAACTTTCTCTCGCGGAAATTGTATCCAATTACCTCCGTATTTAATGATAAGTTTAAAATTCAAGGTTTGACCCGTATCAACTCTCAATTATAATATTATCGCGGTCTTCAACTGCGGATCACCAATTCTAGTTCCCTGCCAATTTTAGATTTTGTTGAACTTTGAACTCTATTACATTTTTCAAATTACGTCTTAATCAATTTAATCAAATTTAATTTAAATCGCATTTTCTGCGGCGTACGATCTCCAATTAGCGCCCTCGAATCTCGGACGCATTATGCTCTCGTGTCGGCTCTCCTCCGGATCCCGACTCGCGGCTTCTTCTCTGATCTCCCCCCCAGCGCTCGTTCTTTGCGGCATCCCGTGCTTGATCTTTCCCTCTTGCTGTACCTGCTGGGTAGTGGAGCGAGATCGATCGGCCCGATTCTTCCTCTTGCTGGCCGACTCTCGACGAACCATGACCCTATCTACTCTATTTGTTTGGACCCTCCTGCTGTACGCGAATATGTAGCTCCCTCCATGCGGCATCTCCTACACACCCATTACACCTTGATAGTCAGGCACGGGTACTTTTCCGACATGACTCCCGCGCCCGTCAGCGTGCCCCTGCATATTTATTTTTTGCCAGCTACGCTTCACGTGAACAATAAAACTCCGACTTCTTTATTTTCCTTATTATTTCCATTCTCCTTTGTCTCCTTCTGGTCGCTCGAGCAGGCCTCCTAGTTTATGCTACTGCCTTACTCTGGTCTACTGCTTCACTGTACTTTCACTCTATTACTCTATTATTCCTTGTGAACTCGCACCGCTTTTACCCTACGTCGCCTCCTTTATCGCCTTGCTCCTCATTGCCCGTTTATTACCCATCACCTACTTTATCGCCTACCCTACCCGACACCTGGTACAGCTTAACTCCAAATGTACCGTATGCCGCTTTACAAACTTTCCGCTTACAGCTGTTTCTGGCTGTTTATCGGTGTTCTCTACCGTCCTTTTTCCCTATTCCTCCATTTATTTCTTTATTTATGTTTTCATTTCTCCACTATTTTCACCTTTTACATTCTGCTCAGGATCGACACCCATTCTTACTGTACACATCTGCTTTTACTTTCAAAGTTTCAGTTTCTATGTGTTATGTTATCTTAATTCAAGATTCTCAGAACCCCCTTAATTTCAAGTACAATTCTTCTCCTTGATCACCCATTTTAGCCTCCCCATAACTTTAATTCTAAGATAACGAGCATTTATTCATCTACATCGCATCCGCACAAATTATATTTAATTACTTTTAGACTACGATTCCAGCGATCAACTCTACCCTCAATTTAAATTCAATTTTAAATCCAAATCCAGAACTCCTCCCGGGTCTCAAGTCTAACATCAACACAATTTCACAACCCCAAATCATAAAGCTTAATTTGTCACTAATCTTAAATCCTGGAAACTTCTAGCTCTAACACATTTACTGTGGAAGACTACATCCCATCCTCCCCTGGAGGCGGGGGGTTACAGAATACGTCTCCAGCCTCCTTGGCTTGTCGTAAAAGGCGACTAAAAAGGAATCGCGCGCGAAGCCCCTTCAGATCGGCAGTATCGGACCCTTCGTACACGAACACGGTTCGTTCGCACCCCCTTTAGACGCCGACCGACGGCTGACCCATTGACCCAGTTTCGGCCGCTACCTCCGAGCGGGTGACGTAATCCGTTCATCACCCGTTAGTACGCGCCTCCCACCCGCCCAAGGAGGCGCTTAAAACTGCTAGCTTTCGTGCCTAATCTAAAATTCAAATTTCGAAAATCCAATTTTAATACATGCTACATTTCCCGAACATCTACCTCTTTCTCCGACAATTAATCTTGAACGCAATCTGCACCCACTTTCTTTCGCGAAAATTGTATTTAATTACCTTTAAAATTAATTTTCATGGCAAATTTAAAATTCAAGGTTTTGGTTCGTATGAATTCTTAATTATAATATTAATGTGGTTCTTCAAACACGAAACATCAATTCTAGTTTTCTGTAAATTTCAGATTTTGATAAATTTTGAATTTTATTACATTTTAATTTCTTTAAATTCAATTAAAATCGCATTAACATGACGCGCGATCCCCAATCAGTGACCTCTAATCTGGGACGCATTACGTTCGCGTCTCGGCTCTCTCCCGGATTCCGACCCGCGGCTTCTTCTTTGATCCCCTCTCTCGCGCTCGCTCTTCACAGCATCCCGAGCTCGATCTTTCCCTCTCACTGTACCTGCCGGGCAGTGGATCGAGACCGGACGGCCGGAACCTTCCTCTCGCTGGCCGACTCTCGGCGAACCGCGACCCTTCTTACTCTTCCCCTTAGGTTCTGTGATTGCATCCGCACTATACGTAGCGTTCCGCTTACGGTGCCCTGACACACATGTAGTATAGAATTGAATGAACTGAATGGATGGATGAATGCATGTGACAAACGACACGAGCGTTCCGAGCGTTACCGCGTGCTCTCGCATGAGCATTCCTTCGTTCGAAAAATTTTTCGCGTCCTCCCCCACGTCCGGAATTCGCCCATCGAGAGATTTTGCTCACCCAAATGTGTATTGCGGTCGATGGTATCCAGGCAACCCAAGACTTCCTTTCGCTCGCTATCATGCGTGCATTCCTCAGTGCGCGTAACCAATTCCAGGCCCGAAATCCGCCTATCGAGAGGCTTAGCTCACCCAAATGTGTGAAGCGGTCGCTGGTGCCCAGGAGGCTCGGGCTCTCCTTTCCCTCGCATTCATGCGAGCACTCCTTGGTTTTCGCGACCTCTCCCAGGCTGAGATCCGCCCATCGAGAGGCTTTGCTCGCCCAAATGTGTGTTGCAATGATTCTGCAAGGATAATGCACAGTTCCGGCGGTGTGTACGCACAGCGGCTGTAGAGTGTCCACCAACGCACTCTATACCTTCTGTGGCTAAATGAAATCACCGTCGGTCAGAATAGTCTGCGTTATAAACGGAGGTGCGCTGGGGCTTACCCGCGACGTTCTTGGACGGCTGAACGCCTTTAGGTCGTCCGAGTCGGTGGATGTGTAAGCAACATCCTGGCTACACAGAATGCTCTCCACTAAAGCCCTCTGGGGTTGCCGGAGGTATCTGTGGCCGATACGGAGCAAGTTTTTAGTGGGTATTGGGGTACTGTAACGATCCAACTCAGGGAAACTTGTTTTGGTATGTACCTTTGAGTCCCACATTACCCGAGACCCCTCCTAACCCGACAGGTTCCTCGCTTACGTAAATGTATTTTCTTGCTGTCAGAATATTTTAAAAAAAGGTAGGTTAGGTTAGGTTAGGTTAGGTTAGGTTAGGTTAGGTTAGGTTAGGTTCCACGGACCACGTGGGACGCCACGACGTCGCAAGGATCCGCCGCCGTAAGAGGTGCGGGGGGGGGGGGCGATGGCGGCTTTCGCTATTTGCCCCGCCGGCGCAACGGATGCGGGACGGGGTAGTGTAGCGGGAGGGCCCGCGTGACCTCCCGCTTCCTGGGAGAAATATTTTTACGGGGGTGTTCTTTGGGGGGTGGGAGGGGTCGCGGTGTCCCCTCCCACCTCGGACGAAATGAGCCCGGACCCCGGTCTGACCCGGGGGCGGGCGGGTGGGGACCCCGTTCCAAATCGGGTGCCCCTCTCCGTCCGCCGCTGGGGGGCCGGGTGACTCCGGGCGGAGAGTGGCGTCTCCCTCCCACGCTGGGAGTGGCGCTGGCCCCCGCAGAGGGGGTGCAGTGGAACCGAGGGAGTCCCCCTGGAGGGTGGGCGGTCACTGCTCACCGCATCCCACAGGGGGACGACTCGGCGTGCCGCAGGCGCCCTGTTTGTGCGCCATTGCACGCGGACCCGTGGTGTAGCCGGTACCGGAAGCCGGCGGAGCGAAGGACAGCGCCCGCTCTTCCTCGCGGGCGGGCGGGGGGTTGCTCCTCCCCGTAGCCTGTGGGGAGATCGAGGCGCGGGGACTGCAGACGGTACGGGCTGGGGGGCCCGGCCGCCATTGCACGCAGTTCCCCCACGATGGAGCCGGCACCGGGTGCGACCACTGGTGCTGCTAGGGGAGTTGTTACATCCCCGGTGAGGGGCACTTTCAGCGCACGGCGGGAGAGGCTCCGGAGTTATAGTAATCAGGTCCCGGAGCCTCTGCCATACGCCAGAGGAGGTCGCCGGGGGGTTTTGGTCAGTGGGAATCTGACACTCCCCCGCTGCCCTCCCCTAGGGGTGGCGGGGGATCTTATGTAAGTTTTCCCCACGAAAAAAAAAAGGTTGGATTCCCGCTCGACGCGTCGACGAGAGCGGACCTGTTTCGTGGTCGCTCCGTGGTAAGATTTTCACCGCGGTGGATAGCGGCTTAGTTATTCGCGTTTTTTGGTAAAATCATTTTTATTATGTGTTCGGAAGTGCTATTGTGTCGTTTTTTCATTAAATATTGTGTTAATTTATTGTTAAATAACGAAAACGTGATGTGCGTGTTACGCGGCATTTCGACGTCGTGTTTCCGGTGTTCGGGGTGTTAATTATCAACATTGGACATTATTTAAGGATAATTTTCGTAAATTGGAAACGATTCGCAGTGAAATTCCGCGTTTTTTGGAGCCATAGCTCCAAAACTACGCATGTGATCAAAAAATGTCATCGAACATAAATAGTAGGAAATTTAATTTCGTACAAAAAAGGTCTGTTAAGGGCACAGACTCCTTGTGCCATGACCTGTATGCGTGCACTTACACAATCAACGGAAAGCATGCACGTATACGCCATGTGTGAGAGAGACACTTGATTTCGTAGATTCCATTTTTCGTCTCGATAATTGCATAAATGAAATTTTCGCGGGTACACCACACACGGGTAGACTTCGCTACAGGTCGGTCAGGTCCGCTTTAACGCTAATAAACACCATACGTTGAGAAAAATGGAATTTTCGAAACTGTACGATTGAGGCAGACGCTGTTGTAAGCAAACAACATGGCTGCCGAATGCTGTGTTCGGCTACATTTTAGCGAATATTGGACGATTTAATCGTTTTTTTACTGATAACAGAGCTGACTAACTTTCCCTGAACTAGCACAATATAATTGAAATTCGATTTTTCACAGTTTATCACTTCTGGAAGACGTAAAATTGAATCTACGATTTGCACGCATCAGACGTCAAATAGACATATGAATAGTTCATTGATTCTCCGTCAGAGGCATTGATGGTATATCTGACCACGTTATCATCAGGGTCGATAAAAACAGAAATCAGTCTATAAATGTAAATTCGATAAATCATACGATAAATGTAAGGCATAGTTGCCGTAATGTATTAAGACTTCTGTCACGGTGTTGCCTCATCTGTTACAATTGTAACAGGCTCGAGCCGATTTTGATTCCTGCCAGACATAGAAAAGAATAGTGCGCTCGAGAGAAAGAGATCCGAGAATGAAACAATACATATACTAATGTGTGCAACCATAAAACTTTTTTATTCATATTTATAATCATGTTTTTTTATCAATGTAATTGCAGATAGAATACTTGAAATGATATGCCAGAAAAATGAATTATAAAACTTGCACCATGTACAGTGAAAACTCGATAAATGTAACTATTGCCGGTCCACTTCGCAACTGTTATGGAATAGGAGAATCATTTTTCGAATTTAATTGTCTAGTCAATAAACACTGACTAGAAACAGTTAGTAGCTAAAGACGAAAGAGAAACTGAAACCGGGATTTATTGCCTTCATTTAAATGCCCCATATCAATGTGACCGTGCTAATGCACAGAATAAAGTTTTTTATTTTGTACTTTTTATTAATAAAAATTTCACTATCATGTGGAGAAGATTTTTCTGATTAAAATGCAGCTAAACACAATATAAATTGGTCAACATTTAGTAGCATAATATTGGGTTAAATGTTGTGCTTGCGAGTATTTCTCTCTTTGTGTATCCTTCTTGCGCTATCCTTTTCTATGTTCGGAAACATCAAAGAACGACGGATTCGTGGTGCTGGTAGAGGTAGAATGAATAAAATAATACACATAACGTAAGCACGCGACCATAAGACTTATAGGAATGAAAATTACCTGACATAATAATTTCAAGAAGGGAATAAGAAATAAAGAAATGAATAATGAATTTTAATATAATTCTGTCACACTTAGCCTGTGACACGCTGTATATGCAGGTACAATTATATTAAAATTCATTATTATATTTCAGATGAAAAACATTTCAATAATACGTGGCTGGAGTGGCTGTCATGGTAACCGACGATGTAGACGTCGCGGAGAAAGAAGAGGCATTGTTTATATTTATTGATTATATTTCAATCAATAACGACGCCATTATTGATCAACGATCACCACAGCAAACCACGTGTTCACTAGTTCTGATCAGTTAAGTGTGCTCAAGTGCAAATCATCGCTCAGAATTCGATCATCGACGCTCAAACCGACCCCAGGAATCCTCTGCAACTGTGCAGTGCAACAGGATTGCGAAAGGTACAGATCAATTACAACTAATTCATTGCACACGTGAGCCGCCAACCACGTGTCGATCAAGCACGAGATCACGGGCACCATCACAGCAGCGGGCCGAATTAATACAATTAACGGCGCTGAGAAGCTCGCTGTTCGCAATTTGTAAAAGCATTGTTCATGTAACACCAAGCAGGTGACAGATCAAATCAATAATCTATATGTCTCGACTCATGTAAAATCATTGTTCACGACGAATCACTGTAATCGCAATTTGAAACTCATTCAGACGGTTCATTTTCTCACGAGAAAATTCAAAGCGGATCATCCTAACGATCACACATTTGTATTGTTTGCTCAAATGCTAATTGTCAGATCAGCGTGTTCATTTCATTTTATCATTGACTCAAATAAATCAATTTGTGAAACCGACCCAGCAAGTGTAAAATTCTTTCCCAGCGCAATCCATCCAGGATTTCCACCATTCCTGAACATTTGGTCCTTCGAGCCGGATTGCGCCCTTGCTGGACTCGGTTTTCACAAAATTGCTCATTGATCATTGTTCGTCTCAAGTCTTTGTCTCGTGTTCGTAACGGTTTCGGTGGTCGGCCATCTTGGCATTTCTCTTCCATTCAAATTCACTGACACTCTCGCCACTCACAAGGTGGCGCTCAGACGAATCACCCGCAGTCGATAAGGAAGATCGATCCAACGAACGCTCACCAAGCCTGATCAACCCGCTCATCACTGATCATCAATGGCTCACCAAGGGAAAAGCTCAGAGAAATGGAGCGAAATGGAGCGAAATGGACAGTTCAAAGGAGTCGCTGGAGGTGCCAGAAAAGAGCGCATCAGGCCGCTCATCGCCCGCTCTGGTGGCAACGGCTCCAGCTCAAGCCGGCTCATCCAGAGCAGTCTCCTCATCCGCTCAAACCACCGAGTAGGAACTCGGTGCAGCCGTCAAACCGCCAGATCATCGGACGCTCCTAGCAACCGCTCAAGCTCTGCTCACCACCTCAACGACAGTTCATCAAATCCGCATCTTAATAGATCCCGGTTCCGAAATTTCGTTCATCTCCGAAGAACTCACCCGTCTGCTCAACCTTCGGAGACACAGATCATCCATCACAATCATTGGTGTTGGTGGAACAAAATCAACTGAAACAAAGGGTGTGGTCACTGTCACACTCCAACCGATGCATTCACAACAGACTGTCTGCATCCAGGCTCACGTGCTCACAGCCGTAACGACAATCCTGCCATCGTTCTCAATGAGAACTCCGGATTGGCCTCACATTAGAAAATTGAGGTTGGCGGACAATGATTTCTTGACACCACGACCAGTCGATTTAATCATTGGAGCGGATTTCTACGGAAGGATCATCAAGCCAAATATCATCAAGGGCTCACCAACAACACCAATTGCTCAACTTTCCATTTTTGGATGGCTCGTCATTGGCCCAGTCAACGAATCACATTCTACCACTCGTTATTCACATTTTGCAGTTGCTCAAGACGACCAGAGCAATCTGCAAGAGCTGCTCACCAAATTCTGGGTTCAAGAGGAATCACCAATGGATATTCCAAGCACGCTCACTCCGGAGGAAGAAGAATGCGAATCACATTTCTGTGCGACTCACACTCGTGATCACACTGGAAGGTACATCGTTCGCATTCCACTCAAGGCACCAGCATCGCTCTTAGGCAATTCACACAAGATTGCTCAAAGATGTCTACAAAGCACGTTGCGACGACTCTCCAAGGATTCAACATACAACCAGCTCTACGTCGAGTTCATGAAAGAGTACGAAGAATTGGGACACATGGTAAAGGCTCCAGATCACCAACGAATTTCATCAAGAGAGGCTGAGAACGTTGGGCCTGATGGGGAGATGACCTTGGCACATGATGCTCCGGCATCAGGAGGGTTGAGGGTCTCTTCTGACGGTTCAACACCTCAGACCTCTGCTCATCTTCAACCATATTATTTGCCTCACCATGGAGTTCTACGTCTCGACAGTTCAACAACGAAGCTCAGGGTTGTATTCAACGGATCAAAAGCTACGACATCAGGCAAATCAGTCAACGATTTAATGCATACTGGTGCTAATTTGCTCTTGAATGTTACAGATGTTCTAATTTGGCTTCGCCATTATCACCACATTTTTGCCACAGACATCACAAAAATGTATCGCCAGGTAGCAGTTCACAAGGATGATTGGGATCTCCAGCGAATCCTTTGGATCGATGAAGACCGCAATGTCATCCCTTACCAGCTCACAACTGTCACGTACGGTACAAAGGCGGCTCCCTTCCTGGCGACACGAGCACTCATGCAACTTGTTCACGATGAGGGTCATCGATTCCCTCTGGCAACGCCCTCGCTCACACATGGCAGATATGTGGACGATATTTTTGGAGGAGCAGACTCAATCTCGGAACTTGTGGAGGTCGCTCAACAGCTGATTGCATTGTGCAACGCGGGCGGATTTCCACTCGCAAAATGGCATGCGACTCACCCAGATCTTCTACGGGCTGTTTCGTCATCCACACAATCGTCAGCTCCCATATCATTTGACGACTGCACTACCAAATTACTCGGTATTCAATGGATGCCTCAAACTGACGCATTCGGCTTCTCATCAACTTTGACTGATCAACCAAGTAAGTGTTCAAAACGCCTCGTATTGTCCGAAGTGGCTCGGATATTTGATCCATTAGGTTTCGTCTCACCGGTAATAGTACGAGCAAAAATGCTATTACAAGAACTCTGGCTACACAAAATCAATTGGGACGACCAGTTACCGTCTCAAATTGTATCACGATGGTTCATCATCAGAGAAGATCTCAACAGCTTGGCCAAGCTATCGATCCCAAGATGGTTCAACACATGGAGCAATTCAATTGTAGAAATTCATGGATTCTCTGATGCTTCTCAACTTGCCATGGCAGCGGTGATTTACATCACCGTTAGCTCTCCGTCCAACGACTCAATGACGTCACTTGTCTGCTCTAAGACAAAGGTTGCACCACTGAAGAGGCTCACAATACCAAGATTGGAGTTGTCTGCAGCACTCCTATTGGCAAAACTCACAAAATATGTTCAATCAACGCTCAAGGTAAAAATCAAGGCAACGCACCTGTGGACGGATTCTCAAGTTTCGCTCATATGGATCAAATCGCAAGCATCACGTTGGAAGGATTATGTTCGGAACAGAGTCATTCAGATCCAAGAACTCACTCCAAATGCGCATTGGAGGCATGTTCCAGGTACTTCTAATCCAGCCGACTGTGCTTCCCGAGGCATTTCGACAGATCAACTTCAACGATTCGAGCTTTGGTGGAAAGGTCCTCCATGGATGGCTCGAAATCAAGATCATTGGCCAGAGCAAAAGGAATTCTCAACTTTAAACAGCGAGCTCGAAGTGAGACCCAATGTCTCACTCTTTGCTTCAGCTCAAAAGCTAAGTTATCATTGGGATCTCATTTACAAATATTCATCTCTTATTAAGCTGTATAGACTGACTGCACTTTGTTTCAGGTTTGCCTCACGGCTTAAGAGAAAGCTCGAAACTCCTCCTGTGATCATCATACCATCCTGCGACATGGAGAAGGCGCAGCTCTTCTGGATTCACGCGACTCAACACTTGTATTTCACCAGCGAAATCAAGACGCTCAACTCAGGCTCAACCCTGCCTGCAACTCACCCCTTCAGTCGCCTCACCGCCTTCATCGATTCGCAGGGAACAATACGAGTAGGGGGAAGACTCACAAACACAGCGCTCAGCAGGGATGAAAAACATCCAGCGATCCTCCCACGGGACGCTCACCTGTCGAAGATCATCATTGAAGATGCTCACAAGCGAACATTTCACGGAGGAACGCAGCTCACGCTCGCATACATTCGACAACGGTACTGGATCATCGGTGGCAGAGCTCCTGTAAAATCTCACATTTTGAGATGTGTCGTGTGTGCTCGTCAGAGGGGGATTCGTGCTCGTCAGATGATGGGTCAACTACCTCTCTGTCGAGTCACACTATCACGACCATTCGCTCACACCGGTGTCGATTATGCAGGACCAATCACAATGAAAAATTCAAAGGGAAGAGGCTCGAAAACAATCAAGGGATGGATCTGCGTGTTCGTATGTTTCTCCTCATCAGCTGTTCACCTCGAGGTTGTCAGCGATTACTCAACCGAGGGATTTCTGGCAGCCTACAGAAGATTCTCATCACGAAGAGGGATCGCTCACAAGTTGTACTCTGACTGTGGTACAAATTTCATTGGAGCACAGGCAGAGCTCAAACGCCTGTTCACGTCAAGTTCACAGGAGCACCGACAGATCGCATCGATTCTGTCAGCTGACAGCACTCAATGGATGTTCAACCCACCAGCTGCTCCTCACATGGGAGGAAAATGGGAAGCTGTGGTGAAATCAATCAAGTACCATCTCAGGAGAACAATTGGTGAGCTCTTACTAACATTCGAAGAGTTTTCCACTCTCCTCACACAGATCGAAGCGGTGCTCAACTCAAGACCATTGGAGCCGCTCAGTGACGATCCCGACGACATCTCTGCGCTCACCCCAGGACACTTCCTCATCGGTTCAGCGCTCAACACGATACCAGAACCATCACTGCTCGACGTCTCACCAGGTAGATTGTCGAAATGGCAACTGATCCAGCAGAGGGTTCAACACTTCTGGTCTCAGTGGTCTCGACACTACCTGCAGAGACTTCAATCAATCTCAAAGTGGCATCACCCATCGAACGACATCAAGACAGGCTCGTTGGTGCTGCTCACGAACGAGCATCTTCCACCGAGCAAGTGGCCACTCGCAAGAGTGACCGAAGTTCACCCCGGCAAGGATGCCCTCACCAGGGTTGCAACCGTGAAGACTGCAACCACGACTCTCGTCAGACCGATCACCAAGCTTGTCATCCTGCCTGTTCACCATCAAGCTGAGCTCACCTCTGCAGAAACATCATCAACGAGTTGCTGATGGCGGGCGGAAATGTTTGAGAATCCGCTCAGCCATGATGGCGCTCACGGTCGATCGATTTATCGATCGGGAGTCGACCATCTAGGTAACGCGTGAGCAGGGGTCTTCTCGCCGGCTCGCGCGCAACGACGCCATTATTGATCAACGATCACCACAGCAAACCACGTGTTCACTAGTTCTGATCAGTTAAGTGTGCTCAAGTGCAAATCATCGCTCAGAATTCGATCATCGACGCTCAAACCGACCCCAGGAATCCTCTGCAACTGTGCAGTGCAACAGGATTGCGAAAGGTACAGATCAATTACAACTAATTCATTGCACACGTGAGCCGCCAACCACGTGTCGATCAAGCATAAATATTGTATATTATAGATCAATTTACATGTTCCTATAAGTTTTATAGTCGCGAAAGATATGTGTATTACAGAGTCTCATCGAATCTGTCGTAGCGTGTGACTATATTTCCGCCGATCGGCCCTACATTGTTTCATTCATGATACTCCTTCTCTTTCTTTCGCGCTCTCCTTTTCTATGTCCGCCAGGAATCAAAATCTCGCTCGGCTCAAGCAAATTCATTTTGCTAGATGGTCACAGATGCGGCAACACCGCGTTAGAACTCTCAAATGATGTGATTTGGCAACTATACCACCCAACTTTCGTTTCTTATTCTGCATAATGACGTTAGATGTCACACCGTCAAATGTCGAATTTCTCAATTATGTATTTTCACGTTTGCCCGATTCTTTCTAATGGCGCTTACATCGATTCGGAGGAGGCCTCGAAGGAGGCCGTGCCCTTAACATTTTGCGATAGCTCGCACCGTTTCTGAGATATTTGCAGATTTATCTCAAGCAAAGGGGCGTCACGCACATATTCCAAGATATTTCTTCTTCTTCTTGTTCTTCTTCTGCACAGCTGCGCTGGAAGTGGCGTTTACAGCTGGAAATAGTGAATACAGCTTAGAATAGTGCAGAGTTACCTCAAAGAAAGGGGCGACAGTATTTCTTCTTGCTTATAACGTTGTTACGGTTTCGGAACTTTTAAATATGTCGATATATCTCGAAAACTACGCATCTGATCAAAAAATGTCATAGAAAGTAAATAGTAGGAAATTTAATGCTCTACAAAAAAATGCTCTTATCATTTTGCCATAGATCGCACCGTTTCCGAGATATTTGCATATTTACCTCAAGGAAAGCGGTGTCACGTACATATTCCGAGATATTTCTTCTTCTTGTTCTTCTTCTGCACAGCTGCGCTAGAAGTGGCATTTACAGCTCGGAATAGGGAACACAGCTTATAATAGTGAAGAGTTACCTCATAGAAAGGGGCCACAGTGTTTCTTCATCCTTATAATGTTGGTTCGGCTTCGGAACTTTTAAATATCTCGATATATCTCGAAAACTACGCATTTGATCAAGAAATGTCATAGAACATAGATAGTAGGAAATTTAACTTCCTACAAAAAAGGTCTGTTAACATTTTGCAATATTTCGCACCGTTTCCGAGATATTTGCAGATTTATCTCAAGGAAACGGGCGTCACGCACATATTCCGAGATATTTCTTCTTCTTCTTGTTCTTCTTCTGCACAGCTGCGCTGGAAGTGGCATTTACAGCTCGGAATAGTGAATACAGCTTAGAATAGTGCAGAGTTACCTCAAAGAAAGGGGCCACAGTGTTTCTGCTTCCTTATAATGTTGGTGCGGCTTCGGAACTTTTAAATATCTCGGTATATCTCGAAAACTACGCATCTGATCAAAAAATGTCATAGATGATAAATAGTAGGAAATTTAATTCCCTACAAATCTTATTCGGGTTGATTCATTTGATTTCATTTTATTTTTCCTTGTTGTTTGTAATTTGTAATTTATATGTAATTTATATTTATTTCATTCCACCCTATTACAAACGTATGGTTCATATTTATATATAATAGATAACCGTAGCATTGATTTTACTAACTGATTTATCCTCCATCTTGATCTGTCTGGAAGCTTGATTTGATGTTCGTGTGCTTTATACCTTCGTGAAAGTACTGTATATCAGACTTATATTTGATGATAAGTTTGATGGTAAGTATGGATTCCTAGGATTGCGCGGCTGCACGATGGATGGTTTTGCAGTCGATCACTGTGTGTACCGGGTAACTGGCGCGCGGTAGGTAATTGCTGCGCGGCAGATAATTGGTCTGTGGATAACCGTTACGGAACCGTTACGGAGCGAGCGTCCGAGTATTATGTGATGGATGGAATATTTGGGGTTGGTAATATCTCTGGTACTGCGGTTGGTTACCGACTAGGGATAGCTTTACGGCTTATCTTCGGGCAGTATTGCATGCTTTACTTATTACGATGCGTTTTGCTATCTTTTATCTTTCGTAGGTACCTTACTTCTGGTTTTCATCGCGGTGATTTATTGAAAGTTGTTGAAGTATTTTCGCTTTTACTTCCGCTTTTCGCTTTTGAACGTTTATATATTCTGTATAATTAGTTGATTAATTTGATGATTTGGTGGTTAATTTGATGGTCGATAATCATTATGGTACGGACTAGGGAATTCGAACACTAGGTATCTATGTTCTTTATGGTTTATGGTCGCGCTCTTTATTTTACTTCGCCCGGTTTCCTATCTTAGTTGACGTTGACTTGGTCATCGGTCATCTATGATGTGATGTGATACGAAGTGTTAAGTGATAAGTGTCAATTGAACTGAATTAATTAATTAATTGAATTGAATTTATTGAAATTATTGAATTTTGAATTTTCTAATTTAAATTTTGTATTTATTCGTGCGGATGTGATTGCTGTGACAGTGCGCGTACTAATGTGCTACGCTCGGAGGTATTGTATTGTAGTGTAATTGCAGTGTATTTGTTAATGTGGTATCATAAGCTCCGTTTTGTGCATTTTATGCATTCGGTGCATTTACATTACTTACTATTATATATTATATATTATATGCTGTATTGTGTTATATTATATTATGTTATATTGTATTATGTTGAAATATTGTATTATAGTATTGTTATTGTATTGTATTGGTTATATCTGTGGTTATATCTGTGATGATTATATATGCGATTATATTTGCGGTTATATTTATTTCACTTAGTTTAATGGGTCTTGTATTACGGAATTTAGAAGAGTCTATCTGCATTGGATGGAGTAATGAGTTTATATCATATACGTATATTGCGTTTATAATCCCTTTGCATATTTTAAGGGTGGGTTTGATTCTGATTCTGGTTTCTTAGTTCTTAGCTCCTTAGTTCCTCTTGTAGTATCATGCATTGTTTCTAAGCTTTCGGGGGTTGTTTGGGCTCCCAGGCATTGTCAATTAATTGTAGACTATAAGATGTATCATATATCCTTTAGCAATTTAGATATGAATGACGTGTAACGACATTGGTTTATTGGTTTATTGGTTTATTGTTCGCCGTTCACTATTCACTATCCTTGTTCTTTTCTTATTTTTATTCATGGTCACTTGACATGTTTCAGTGACTTCTTCTTCAATTGAGTGTTACGTTTTACGTTCCATGTTCCTATAATATTATTCACTGCTCTTTTGTAGCTCTTCGTACCCACCCTCAGGATACTGTTTTGCATACTATGTTTAATTCAATTCTAGTGCAGCTGTGACAGTTGTGAATCTGTGTATTTTGAATACTTACGGTACTTTATGCAATCTTTTGTACATTAATTACCCTTTCTTAATTACAATTCTGATTTGGAAAGTGTTAGTTCAGTATTGGTTAATGCGGCTGGTGCTCAGGGAGGCATACGCTGCGGTAGTCCGTCCTGCATGATACAATGTCTTTATGGTTTTCTATACATACATATATGCGTTATGGTTCCTTAAATTCTTTGAATTTCTTGACCGTCGATCTCGTACGACTTTCTTATAGGAGTGTCTGGCTTGGTTTAGCACCTATATGCCTTTTCTATTAATTGGTATTAAAGGGGGTTTAATGGAACTGCATCATTTAAACTGACTATGGTATGAGGAGTTTAATTAATTATCTACATCGGTATACTTATTAAATTGATTATATTTGGAGTGTTTTCGTTACATATTATATATACACATATGTTCACAGTAATTTTGATCTACTGTAGTGTAGTTTAGCTTTCTTGTACCATTATATTATGATTTAGTACTAATATGGTTGTATGTGGGGATTATTATTGATTGTTTATTATTGATTAGTTTTCACCACGCACTGTATTGCATTGACTTACCTGTATCAGTATTAATATTAATACCATACTTATCGGAGCGGTATTATAATCCAGTAACAACCTAATCTACTCAATTTATAACTATTTGAACTGTTTGATCTGCCTTATGGTTTAGGCCGATTTAGGTCTCATGTGCTCCCCATATTATATCAGATGGGTATTCTCTTCTCCTGTTATCCGTTAATTACACTCTACCTCCACTTCCATTGGCTGGCGCTAGGGCTTCCTGCAAATAGACTAGGATTATGTTGCATTTTACATTTAATACTATGGTTAATTTCTGATGTTAACAGTTCTGTCTCTTCCTATTATTCTCATTATGAGGTATATGTTGCTACTTATTTTTATTGATGATTTGCTCGCAATAATTTCTAATTGCTTTTTATTGCCTTCATTTGATCATTGATTGTACTCCATCATGTTCGCGTGCCAACCACGTTGAGGATGTGGTCGCGTAAATGTTCCTGCAAGTAAATTTAAGTAACTTAATAGTTTCAATGAATGGTTTCAATTATTAGTATTACATTACGCTCACCTATTTATTTTCTTCCCAGCTTACTTTCTGGTTATCCCCTATATTCTATATTTTATACTGTACCTTATTTACCTTTACCTCTGATAGTAATTAGTAGCATTCTATGTTATGTTATGTTTGCTTCTCTTCTCTCATGGCTGGCTTGCTATTTGCTATCTGTCTGGCGACTTTATATTACATTACGGTTCACATCCTTGGTTTATTTCATCTCAAATTTATGGTTTATCTTGAGTTCAATTTTATGTGATTATATTGTGCGCTAGTGTTGAATGTTAAATATTCCTCTTCTGCTATTTGGCTGCTCGGCTGTATGTATGTATGTTTGACGTTTTAGGTTTTGCAGGTTTTGTTGGTCATTTGCTTATGTCCAGTTCACTAATGCTCGCTTGCCTGCTTGCGTGCAATACTACTTATGTTTACTTCACAGTTTCTCACGTTCTCATATTGCTTACTGTTTCTTTTACTGTTATCTATTCATTAACTGCTCTATTGCATTAGATGCATTAGATGCATATATATATTTATTTCCCGTTGTATTTGTGATTTGATTTAACCAGTTTTAGTATGTTTAGTATGTTTAGTATGCTTATTATGACAGCTGCTATTGAATGTATGGGCTCCTCCGTTCTATTGATGGGCTTCAGGTGCTTTTTAATTCCTATTCATTATTCATTATTTATTTATTCATTCACTCGTACTTTTATTCATTTATTTATTCAGGTATTCTTTACTCATTATTTATTCAGTATTTATCGTTGCATATTTGGGGCATTCGAAGCGCTACTCGAAGCGCTATGCTTGTCATGAGCGTGTGTGTGTGTGTGTAAAGTATGTATGGGACAGTTCATCGAGGATTGCAGCCAACCAAGATGTGGCACAGTCAACCGGGGAAAGGACTCGCCCCGGGACCTGGCTGTGCTGAAGAGCAAGCCCTGTTAAAACAGGTGAACACATGATGCGACCACCCGTTGAGCAGGAGCTCCGGTTCCTGGTCGTGGCCGAAGAGAAATGGCCTGTCCTCGTGGAAGGTCAGGTGGGCGTGATGACTGCAAGGATAAGCCACATCATCATTATCAACCAACCATGGTGGACGAAGATGGACACGGTCAGCCGTGGAGATACGATGTCCCGGTTCCTGGCCGTGTCGAAGAGCAAGCTCCTGCCCTGGCAGGAGAACACATGGCGCGACAACCCGGAATGGGCTTACTTCGGTTCCTGGTCGTGGCCGAAGAAAAATCCTGTGCCTTACCGTACAGGTTGAAAATGTCCTACCGCTGGATCGGTGGTGCAACGGCGTGGATCCGCAGATGCCCCATGTGCCTAGCGCATGGCGTTTTTGCGGGCGGCCGCAATAACGCGAAATGCGTTGAAGTGCCGAAGCGTCGTTATGGCTATACGCTGGTATTCCTTTATGAATTCTATCGAGTGAAAAGGGGCCGGCGGCCCACATTAGGGGAGAGGTTTTAGTAGGTAGTATGTCCAGCCTCGGGAGTGCCCACTCTGGTCTGCCCGTCTAGGTCGCCCCTTCAAGGCTGTGGCCTACTCTTGGGCTAAACTCAACCCTTAAGGGTTGGGTTGCCAGGTTGCCCCCTTCTGGCGTTGCCTCTTTGGGTTTGCCCTCACCTCACGGGCGCCAGGCTGCCCCTTGAAGGCGGACATGAGTCCCACACTGCCCGGGTCCCCTCTAGCCGAATAGACGAAAAGGGGAACCAACCCGCGCGTGCGCAAACGCATTTCCTCTTCCAACTGAACCAAAAAGAAAAAAAAAGGTTTCAGGGGGACCCACGGACCTGGCCAAGTGTGCTGGCTGGGCGGGGAGGTGATGCCCCGACGTGGCGCGTCCCCAGGTGGCGGATAGGGGAATGCCCGCCATGCACTTTTCGGAGTGAAATAAAATAGCTTCCGCGGACCAAACACCAAGGGTAGGAAAACCCATCAAAACCTCCCCTGCGACTGGGGGATAGAATACAGACACGGTAACCCCTGCCTGTCGTACAAGGCGACTGAAAGGGGGGCGTTTGCTGCTGTCGAAGTAGCCTCGCAGATGACCCGGGGCGATGCCGGTGGGATCTACGGATCGTGGCAGGGCCTCCCTTGCCGGTAAGGCCTGGGTCGGAGAGGCGAAAAGGTGGCTGCAGCGTCGTTCAGTTCTCCAAGGGCCAGGCTGCGTGGCGGTCGGGTGCGGGTAGCGAACCTGGAGTGCCCAAGCAATTACTCCGTAACCCAGTGGTCACGTTTCGCTGGAACGGGGGGCTTGCCTTCATTGGCCGGATCGCGAGGATGACAACCACTATGAAAAATCTCTAGCCCCAAGCTGCGGTACGCGGTGATGAGGGCGCCCCTGGAGTCAGCGCCAGGGGTGGCTGCTGGGTGCAACAGTCTCTAGCGGCCAACCCCGGGGTATTTGGCGACCCCCCGGGTGTACTAGCCCTACCAGGGTAAGGCGGCTCAGCCCGGGTGGACCCACAGACCGACCCACTCGTAGGAACACCATGGATGACTTGAAACTAAAAACGCCAACTACAACAACAAACACTGGACGGGACGTACCGCTGACGACTGCGGAGGATATGGCGCTGCCCAGCACTAGCAGGGTAACGGATGCGCGCCGCCTATCCGTCCGATTAACTAGGCCGGATGTGGAGTGGTCTCCCCTGAGGCCGGTACGAGGAGGGGCCGGAGTTTCCCCGGCGGCCTCTGATGCCCCCGCATCCAGAGAGAGTGAGGTGGACTTGGACTCGGACGAGTCACTCTGCTCGCCAGTATCTCTGGAGGCACGGCGTACGAGCAAAAGGGGTCGCCCGCCGACCACGGGCCAGTACGTGTGGCTCGCGGTGGCTAAGCAGAGAGTCCTGGATGTCCAGCGCCGGGAACTTGACCTGCTGGAGGGGAGGATAGTGCTCGATCCTAACGAGGACCCTATAGAACCGAGTCGGGGTAGCAGGTCCCTCCCGGACCCTGAGGACCTGGCGGAGGAAGTCAAGTCCCCACGCGCGACCTTATTGCGCTGTCCTTGGAGTCCTGTCGCGACATACACAAGGTCGCGGACGTCTCTAAGGGGCTGAAAGGGACATTTGTTCGCCAGCTGAGGATGGCCTCCCGGTACCTTAAGGCCATCCACAAGGAAGCGGGAATCAGGGCTGCACCTGCCAGGGCCGATAAAGAGGTGAAGGAGCTTCGCGAAAAGCTGAAGCTGCGGGAGGAACAAGTGGCTGCCCAGGAGGCCTAAATCAACATCCTGCAAAATAGTCTGGCATACATTACGTGCATGGTCGCTGCCACAGAGGTGCCGGCGCCTGAAGGCCACGGCCCACCCAAAAGGTCGGCGAGGCCCGGCTCGCCGTTGTATGGCGAAGAGGCGGGCAGGAAAAGGAGGAAGGACGCAGTCGAAGCTTTCGACATACCGTCTTGCCCGCCTGAATGTCCCGTGGTGCAAGTCCCAATCTCAGCTGCTGCACCTGGAAAAGAGGAGGGGAAGGTTGGTGGCCTCGAGCCCGACCTCTTGAGGGGATCTGCGGCTCTCCTCGAAAAGGGCCTGTCGGGGCTCCTGGCGGAGTTCAAAGCCGCTATTGTAGCCTTCCAGCCCTCGCCTAAGAGGGCGGAGCATGTTAAGGGGGAGCTGCGGCTGCGACCATCCCCACTGCATCGAGGAGGGACGCTGAGAGGCGGGTGCGGAATAGGACCCAGCCTGCCACGGAGCCGTTGCCGGGGCCTTCCTCAGCACCCGACCAACCGGCATCATTTGTGGAGGCTAGAATGGCCCGGATTGTCGAAGAATATCGGAGGACGGCGGATGGGATCTGGGTGACGGTGGTCGGCCGCCGCGCTAAAGCTGCAGAGAAGAAGGCGGCAGCGGCCAAGGCCCCTCCCTCCCAGAGCTCCAAGGTGGTTGCCCAGAAGGGGCAGAAGAGAGGGGCGGCAACGGCGGATAAGTGGCAAGGGGCCCAACCTGCCAGGCAGAAGGCCCCCCGCCCTCCTCGTACTGCGGCGGTCACCATCAACCTAGCTGCCGAGGCTAAGGTCTCATACGCCGAGGCCATGCTCATGGCCAGGGAGCGGGTCAAGTTGGAGGAGCTGCGCATCACGGCGTTGATGCCCAGAAGAGCTCGGACCGGTGGCTTGGTCCTCGAGTTACCTGGGGAGGACAGGACGGAGCAAGCTGCCAAGTTGGCTGACCGACTCCGCCAGGTGTTCAGTGGCACCGAGGTGATGGTTGCCCGCCCCATAAAAATGGGCGAGGTTAGGGTGACCGAGTCGTCGAGACCGGCGGAGGTGGCGGCCGCATTGGCCGCTGCGGGGGTTGCTCCGCTGAAGAAATTAAAATGGGGGAGATTCGCACCTCCCCCCAAAGGATGGGGACTGTCTGGGCGAGATGCCCTCTAGCGGCACTCAAAAAGTTATCCGCCTCTGGGCGGGTTCTGGTTGGGTGGTCCTCCGCCAGAATACAGGCGCTACCACCGCGGCCATTGCAGTGCTGTCGCTGCCTGGAAAGAGGGCATGTTAGGCAGCGATGCACCTGCGAAGCTGGTAGGTCCGACCGCTGCTATGCGTGCGGAGAGTCGGGCCACGTGGCCAGCAAGTGTAGCGCCACCCCGCGGCGCCCCCTCTGTGCGGACCTGCGGCGGCCCGCGGGGCATCGATTGGGGGCAAACGGTTGTGCCCCCTCGTCCTCCCAGAGGAAGAAGAAGAGTGCCCTTGAAGGGGCAGAAACAGCCCCCAAGGAACAGCCAACAGGGACCAAGCCTGCGGAGTCGAAGAACGGGGGCAAGAAAAATCCCCCTACCAAGTCGGCGAGTAAAAATGCCGCGGAGGCGGCTCGTAAAGCCTAGGTATGGGGCCCAATGGCCCTATACTTCAGGCCAACTTGAACCACTCGGTCAGGGCTCAGGACATGTTGTTCCAATCCTTGGCCGAGTGGATGGCTGGGTTGGCGGGGGCCTCGGAGCCGTACCGAGTCCTCGACAGACCAGATTGGTTCGGGGACGAGGACGGCTCCGTGGCGATAATTGGCACCGCAGTACCCCCACACCCCGCCCCACTGGAACGGGGCCGGGGGTTCCTCGGCGTGCTGTGGGGTGAAATAGCGGTGGTGGGGCTCTATGCCCCGCCCAGATGGCCTCTCACGCAATATGAACAGTACCTGAACCGGGTGGGGGACTTTTTCTCCCGTTGTTCCCCCCGGCCAGTGCTAGTCCTCGGGAACTTTAATGCCCATGCGTCACTTTGGGGCTCCCCGAGGACAGACGCGAGAGGCAGGGCGGGCGTAAATTGGGCGGCGGGGCTAGGACTCCACCTGCTGAATGTGGGGTCCGTTAGCACCTGCGTGCGTGCCCAGGGGGAGTCTATAGTCGATCTGTCTTTCGCTACTCCCCTGGCCGCGCATATGGTGCAGAGATGGAAGGTGGTGGAGGAGGCGGTCACACTTAGTGACCATCTATACATCCGCCTCGATCTTACCACCACCGTCTGCCGCCCCTGTGGACCACCACCGCTACTATGGGCGCTGAAGAGGATGGACGAGGACGTGCTAATGGCTGCAGCCCTCGCTCAGGCCTCGCTACCAACACCGGCCGGGCCGGTCGCCGACATTGTGGAGGAGGTAGAATGGTTCCGGGGAGCCATGACGGCGGTGTGCGACGCCGCCATGCTCCGGGCCAAGAACCTCCCCAGGTGGGCCGCCTACTGGTGGACGGGCGAAATTGGTGATCTGAGACGAGATTGTTACGCAGCCCGTCGCCTGTGGCAAAGGGCCCGCAGAAGAAGGACATTCCGCGACCCAAAGAGGGAGGAGGATCTGTACGGGCAGTACCGAGTTTTGGAGACTGCCCTACAGGCAGCCATCATGGAGTCTAAATCCCGGGCATGGGACGAGCTCCTAGGCTCTCTCCAGAAGGACCCATGGGGGCGCCCATACAAAATGGTGATGGGCAAGCTTAAGCCCTGGGCGACCCCGGTCACGGAGAGCCTCGACCCCCAGTTTTTGCGACGGGTAGTCGACACTTTGTTCCCACGAGAGAGGGAACACACCCACCCCCCGCCGGACCACGAGGTGGTGGATTGGTCCGACAAACTGGGGGTCACGGAGGAGGAGCTGGCCAGGGCGATTATACGGATGGGGGCCCGAAACACTGCTCCGGGCACCGATGGCGTCCCCGGCCGTGCCTGGGTGAAGGCTCTACGAGGAGGAGGATCGTCGGCGACTACCTCCGGGACAGGAAGAGTGTGTACAGGCGCCGGCATGGCCAGATGCACGAGAGGGACGTGGACTGTGGCGTACCCCAGGGTTCTGCGAAAGGTCCCACTCTTTGGGACCTGGGGTACGACCCGGTCTTGCGGGTCGAGCTCCCGACCGGTGTGAGCCTCACGTGCTTCGCAGATGATACGCACGTGTTGGCCGTCGGTCGGGGGTGGAAAAGTACTAGCCGCCTCGCCGAGATTGGCATCGCTGCCGTTGCCGCGGGGATCCGGCGGCTGGGGCTTCAGCAAGTTCCCCAAAAAACCGAGGCGATGTGGTTTTACTCTCCTCGGCGTGGGGTTGCGCCACCGCCCCAGTCGGTGGTCCATGTGAGTGGAGTCGACGTCCAGGTGCGGAAGGGCCACACGTACTTGGACCTCCACCTGGACAGCCACTGGCGCTTCAAGGATCACTTCGGTCGTCTGGCCCCTAGACTAGACAGTGCAAGCAACGCGCTTGCCCGTCTGCTGCCCAATATCGGGAGGCCCAACGAGAAGGTTCGCCGTCTCTACGTGGGGATCGTGCGGAGCATGGCCCTCTATGGTGCGCCCATATGGGCGAACCCCCTGATGGATTCCCGGCGCAGCCAGCAACTGCTGCGCCGGGCTGAGAGGAGGATAGCCATCAGGGTAATCAGAGGTTACCGCACGCTCCGCTACGAGGCGGCGACGACCTTGGCGGGGGTTGTCTCCTTCAAGTTCCAGGCGGAGGGTGACGCCAAAGTCTTCTGGCGTCTGCGAGCCCGTCGTCCGGACGGGATCCCGCCAGAAGAGATGACCGAAGCTGTTGCTAGGATTAGGCGCCAGGCCCGGCAGAGAGCCGTGGATCCGTGGCGACGCGAGCTCGTCGAGAGCGGCGCCACCGCCCAGCGCGTGGCCGGGGCGGTCCTTCCAGTGCTCAAGAAATGGAGGGACCGCGGCCACGGAAGGCTCACGTTTAGGACCACACAGGTCTCCACCGGACACGGTTTTTTCGGTGAGGTCCTGCACTGGATCCGGGCGGTGGGGACGGCAGCATGCCATCACTGCGGAGCGTGGCGGACACCGCGCAACATACCCTGGAGCACTGTCCAGCGTTTGCGCGGGCTCGTCACGCCCTGCGGTGCGAAGTTGGTGGTGATCTCTCGCCGGCGGCACTTGTAAAAGAGATGCTCGCCGGCGAGAATCAGTGGAGGGCGTTGACGGATTACTGCGAGACGGTCATCGCCCTGAAGGAGGAAGCAGAGCGGAGTTGGGACAGAACCGACCCCATCCGCAGAAGAACGAGGGGGCGTCGTCGGGGGAGACCCCCTGACGGCGTCACCTGAGGGAGATGGGGCGGTGGGCCGTGAAGATGTTACATACCAGGCCCACCGCCCCCAACGGGGAGAAGAGGATGGGGGGAGCACCCTCTCCCCCTGAAGAGGAGTTCTGTATGGGGACACCAGTCACCCCCCGGAAGAGGAGCACCGATCGCGCGGCCCCGCGAAACTTATGCGGGGTCGCAGGGCCGCAGGGGCCCGGGGCTGAGGCCTCGGTCCCTATTGCACGCGGCCCGAGGAGTGTCGTCATCGGGTGTGGCCCCCGATGGCGGCGGAGATTGGCACGTAGGGGGAGGGCCAAAGCTAGACCCTCCACCGAGCCAGGCGGCGTCAACGCGCCATGGGTGTTTGGGCCCCGGTGTTGTTCGTCAGAGGTCCCGGGGCCCTCCCCAACACACAGTGTAGGCCACCGTGAGGGTTTTAGCCGGTAAAAATCCGGCACTACCATCGGCTCATCCCCAGGAGGGCTGGGGGCGCCTTTCGAAGATTTCTCCCACGTAAAAAAAAAAAAAAGGTTTCAGGGGGAATCCATTGTGGATCTGGGCTGGGCGTCCCCTGTGGCCGGGCGCATGGTGCAAAATTGGAGGGTGGCGGCGAAGGAGACGCTGAGTGATCATCTATACATCACCTTCAGCTACTCCGTCCCCGCCGCCCCCAGGCCGGCGCGTGGCCCGCCACTGCGTCGCTGGGTGCTGAAGAGGCTGGACAAGGACATGCTGATGGTCGCTGCCCTTGCCGGGCCGGTCGCGGACCTTGAGCGGGAGGCCAAGTGGTTCCGGGAGGGGATGACCGCAATATGCGACACCGCCATGCCCCGGGCCCCGCGCCTGCCCCCCCCCCCCCAGCGGAGGGTGGTGTACTGGTGGTCGGGCGACATTGCGGATCTCCGATCCGAGTGTCAGCACGCCCGGCGCCAGTGGCAGCGCGCCCGAAGGGCTCGAGTCCACGACCCGGCGAGGGAGGATCTGCTGAGGGGCACATACCAGGTCTTCGTGGTAGCCCTGGGCAGGCCATCAGGGACGCGAAATCCCGGGCGTGGGAGGAGCTCCAGGGCTCTCTGGACGAGGACCCGTTGGGGCGCCCTTACCGGATGGTCATGGGCAAGCTCCGCGCACGGGCTCCCCCGGTTTCGGAGAGCCTGGACCCCCAGCTGCTGATGCGGGTAATAGACACCCTCTCCCCCCGTTTCAGGGGACGTCGCACCTGCGCCACCAGCAAGGGCCGGCGGAGACCGTCGCCTGGTCCGCCGACCTGGGGGTCACAGAGGAGGAGCTGGACGATGCCGTCAGAAGGCTCTGGGCCAAGAACACCGCCCCGGGCATGGACGGCATCCCCGGCCGCGCCTGGGTTATCGCGTCAGGCGTCCTAGGTCCGAGGCTGTGCCTCCTCAGCAGCGCCGCTTTGGAGCAGGGAGTGTTCCCCGCGATTTGAAAAGAAGGGCGGCTGGTCCTCCTCCGAAAGGACGGACGGCCCGCAGATTCTCCCTTTGCGTACCGGCCCATTGTGCTGTTGGACGAGGTGGGAAAGCTCTTCGAGCGTGTCATCGCAAACCGCCACGTCCACCACCTGTCGAGCGTTGGCCCCGATCTGGCCGACATCCAGTTCGGGTTTCGCGAGGGTCGCAGCACCATCAACGCTATCCAGCGGGTGCGCACCCTCGCCGAGACGGCCACGTCCCGGGGTGGGGTGGCGCTGGGCGTCTCCTTGGACGTTACAAACGCGTTCAACACCCTGCCCCGTGGGACGATACGGTTCACCACAACGTCCCCCCGTATCTGCAGACGATCATCGGGGCCTTCCTGGATGGCAGATGGATACTGTACACGGGCCGGGACGGTACGCTGCACTGGAGAGAGGTCGACCACGGAGTGCCTCAGGGGTCCAAACTGGGCCCCCCCTTATAGAACGTGGGGTACAACGCGGCGCGGCGGGTGAACCTCCCGCCGGGGGTATGGGCCACGGTATTCGCAGACGACTACTACCTGCTGGCCACCGGGCGGGACTGGTTGAGGACCTGCCGTCGTGCCGAAGTGGGAGTCGCCATCGTGTGAAGAGCGATCCGGGGGCTGGGTCTGGCGCTGGTTCCTCACAAGACCGAGGCCATGTGGTTCTTCGAGTCTCGGCGTGGGGTAGCCCCTCCGGCCCAGCTCTGGCTCGAGGTCGACGGGTGCCGGATCGTGATCGGCCGGGGTCTTCGATACCTCGGCCTGTATCTCGACAGCCACTGGCGGTTCGATGTTCACTTCGACTGCCTGGCTCCCCGATTGGAACAGGTGGCGACCAATCTTAGCCGCCTGTTGCCCAACCTCGGGGGGCCGGGAGTGAGGGTTCGCCGCCTATACGTGGGAATCGTCCGGTCCATAGCCCTAAACGGGGCTCCGATATGGACCGGCGATCTGGCGGTCAGCAGGCACAGCTGCACTCTGCTGCGGCGGATGTAGCGCCGGCTGGACATCAGGATCGTGCTGGGCTACTGCACGATCCCCTACGATGGGGCGATTGTCCTGGCGTGTCTCATCCCACTCCGGTACCAGGCGGAGGTCGAATGCAGTACATATTGGTATTCGCGAGCCCTCCGCCAGGCCGGGGAAGACCCGCCAGGGACGACGATCGAGGAACACCGGAGCCAGGCTCGACTGGTCGCGGCGGAAGGGTGGCAGAGATCCCTAGCAGAGGGGGCTGCCGCCGGAAGCCGCGCCGTCGTGGCGGTCCTGCCGATGATATCGGAGTGGCGGGACCGCGGCCACGGCGAACTGTCGTTCCGCGTCACGCAGGTGCTCTCCGGACACGGGGTGTTCGGGGAGTTCCTGTGCCGGAGGAACAGGGAATGGACCCCCCACTGTTGGCTCTGCGGGGCGGCGCGGGACACCGCACAACACACGCTGGCGGAGTGCCCGGTGTCTGCGGTGGCCAGCCACGCTCTGACGGCAGAAATAGGGGAGGATCTCTCGCCGGCAGGCGTCGTGAGACAGATGCTTGCCAGCGGGACAGAATGGAGGGCGGTGACCACCTTCTGCGAGGAGGTCATGGCCTTAATGAGAGGTCCGAGCGGGATCGTGAAAGGTACGATCCCGCTCGGTGGGGTCGCGGACGTGGGACGCGACGACGTCGCCAGGATCCGCCGCCGTAAGGGGCGGGGGGGGGGGGCGATGTCGGCTTTCGCTGTTTGCCCCCCCGGCGCTACGGATGCGGGACGGGGTAGTATAGCAGGAGGGCCCGTGTGCCCTCCCTCCTCCTGGGGAGATTTTACGGGGGGTGTTTCTTGTGGGGGTGGGAGGGTTCGCGGTGTACCCTCCCGCTCCGGACGAAATGAGCCGGGACCCCGGTCGGACTCGGGGGCGTGCGGGTGGGGAACCCGTTCTCAATCGGTGGCCCCTCTTCGTCCGCCTCGGGGGGGGGCCGGGTGACTCCGGGCGGAGAGTGGCGATTTCCCTCCCACGTTGGGAGTGGCGCTGGCCCCCGCAGGGGGGTGCAGCGGAGCCGGGGGAGTCCCCCTGGAGGGTGGCCGGCCACGGCTCACCGCAGCTCACAGGGGGACGACTCGGCGGGCCGCAGGCGCCCTGTTTGGGCGCCATCGCACGCGGACCCGGGATGTAGCCGGTACCGGAAGCCGGCGGAGCGAAGTGCTGCGCCTGATCTTCCACGCTGGCGGGCGGGGGGTTGCTCCTCCCCGTAACCTGTGAGGAGATCGAGGCGCGGGGACTGCAGGCGGAGCGGGCTGAGGGGACCGGCCGCCATTGCACCCACTTCACCCGCGATGGAGCCGGCACAGGGTGTGACCCCTGGTGCCGGCAGGTGGAGTTGTTACATCCCCGGTGAGGTGCGCATTCAGCGCACGGCGGGGGAGGCTCCGGAGTTATAGTAATCAGGTCCAGGAGCCTCTGCCATACGCCAGAGGAGGTCGCCGTGGGGTTTTAGTCAGTAGGAATCTGACACTCCCCCACTGCCCTCCCCCAGCGGCGCGGGGGGTCTTATGCAAGATTTCGCCGAGGAAAAAAAAGGTTAGGTTAGGTTAGGTTAGGTTAGGTTAGGTTAGGTTAGGTTGGAGTCTCGTGCTGGCTGCCGAGCTGGCCGGACGTGTCGTTCGAGGGTCCCGTGGCCTGCCAGACATCTGGCGCTGCGGGGTTGCATCGTTCTTTGTTTCCTTGATTTTTCTTGATTTTCTACAACTTCTTCGGGTTTTCTTCGGTTTTGCAACAGCAGTAATTCCTACGATTTCGCTACCACTGCGGCCCTTGCTGTGCTTCGCGGCGCCTCACGACTATGTGGATACTAAGTGCTAGGTTATCTTCTTTGGTGCATGTGTGTGCGCGTTCTTTTTGTGTCTCCCCGTAATCTGTGCGGTTCTATAAGTGTTACGGAAGTGTACCAGTGATACGAGCTCGCTTCACTAATGTTTTACTGCAAGCGTGCTTTGCGGTTCTATTTCGAGATATATCGAGATATTTAAAAGTTCCGAAGCCGCGCCAACATGATAACGATGAAGAAACACTGTGGCCCCTTTCTTTGAGGTATCTCTGCACTATTCTAAGCTGTATCCACTATTCCGAGCTGTAAATGCCACTTCCAGCGCAGCTGTGCAGAAGAAGAACAACAAGAAGAAGAAATTTCTCGGAATATGTGGGTGACGCCCCTTTCCTTGAGGTGAATCTGCAAATATCTCGGAAACGGTGCGAGCTATGGCAAAATGTAGAGAGACCTTTTTTGTAGCAAATTAAATCTGCTACTATTTATGTTCTATGACATTTTTAGATAAGATGCGTCGTTTTCCAGATATATCGAGATATTTAAATGTTCCGAAGCCGAACCAACATTATAAGGATGAAGAAACACTGTGGCCCCTTTCCTTGAGGTAACTCTGCACTATTCTAAGCTGCATTCACTATTCCGCGCTGTAAATGCCACTTCCAGCGCAGCTATGCAGAAGAAGAACAACAAGAAGAAGAAATATCTCGGAATATGTGCGTGATGCCCCTTTCCTTGAAGTAAATCTGCAAATATCTCGGAAACGGAGCGAGTTATTTTCAAAATGTGCAGAGAGCTTTTTTGTAGGTAATTAAATGTCCTACTATTTATGTTCTAAGACATTTTTCGATCAGATGCGTAGTTTTCGAGATATATCAAGATATTTAAAAGTTCCGAAGCCGTACCAACATTATAAGGATGAAGAAACACAGTGGCCCCTTTCTTTGAGGTAACTCTGCACTATTCTAAGCTGTATTCACTATTCCCAGCTGTAAATGCGACTTCCAGCGCAGCTTTGCAGAAGAAGAACATCCTTATAATGTTGGTGCGGCTTCGGAACTTAAATATCTCGATATATCTCGAAAACTACGAATCTGATCAAAAACTGTCATAAATCATAAATAGTAGGAAATTTAATGTCCTACAAAAAAGGTCTCTTAACATTTTGCCATCGCTCGCACCGTTTCCGAGATATTTGCAGGTTTACCTCAAGGAAAGGGGCGTCACGCACATATTCCGAGATATTTCTCCTTCTTCTTGTTCTTCCTCTGCACAGCTGCGCTGGAAGTGGCATTTACAGCTCGGAATAGTGAATACAGCTTAGAGTAGTGCAGAGTTACCTCAAAGAAAGGGGCCACAGTTTTTCTTCTTCCTTACCTAATCGGTAAGACCTTCGTTTTGAACAGCTGTTTATTGTCGTTTGGAGCGACGACGCTGGCCGATTGTGTTGTCTTGCACGGCCCCAATATGGATCTCTCTTCTTTTTTCTGAATCGATGCATGCTGCCCAGTTGCCTGGTTGTTGGAAATTCCCTGTACGAGAGTGCATACAAGCCTGTTTGTTTACTGCCGGATTTGCGCGCGTGGCGGAAACTTGGATGCTTGCGAGGCGTGCTTTGATTTATCCTTATATATCTTTCGGTGTAAATTTTTATTCCTTTTGCATTTGTATGGATGCAATCGCTTACAATTTACAATTTGCAATTTACAATTTGCAATCTATGTGTTCAAAAGTGTTCGAGATTGTAAGGAGGCCTTGAGCTTGCGATTGAGAACCGGTTCGGAATGTAGGATTGGCAATGAGGCGGCAATTGAAAATGAATGCACTTGAGATTGCACAAAACAAACAATGTATATTTACAAGGCACAGATACACTATGTACAGTATTTACAATAAATTGTGCGTTGCACGAATTTATGATGATCGTAGATCGTGAAGATTCACCCGCGTCGCGGAGAATTTGCGATTGAGATTGCGCTGTATTAAAACCACGTGTTGGTTCAACACGTGGTCACCACGAAATTCTACTAATTTCGTGGATTTGCACAAACCAGATTAACCGCGAGTTCGCGTTGGCCGTCGGCACAGAATTCGCGTTGCGATGCTGAGTTCTTTAGAATCGAAATTCGTTAATTGCACTAGAAATTTTTGGAATCAGTACTGCACGTGTTTACCGTAACGATACAAAACCGTAATGGCCGAACCACCGGCTTCGTCGTAGCAAGAGCCGTTGGCTTCTTCCCGGTGCCGTCAAGCTCGGTGATTGGTCAGCCTGACCGGCATCCAATGTGGCGTTGAAATCAACGCATTTTCGAACACTATGACTTATAACCGTATAATCAATAATTTATAAAGTAGGGGGGATTGAGCCAATAAGGCCTACGGTTATATTTAGTTGGAATATAACTCATTTGCTGTATTTATTATTTTACATTATATTACATTTCATTACATTACATTACATTATGTCGGCTATGTATGTCGGTTATGTTGGTTACGTATGTTGCGCGTTACACACTTTCCGTAGTTCCCAATTTGTGAATATCCTTAGCTGTTTTACCTGCATTCAGTTTACGTACATTCATTCATTTATTATTCATTCATTCCTTCATTTTGATGTTGATTGATTAAAGCTATACATTGATCTGATTCGATTTTTCTTGATTTATTGATTCATTTCTGCTTCATATTTCATTTCTGCTAGTTGCCTGTTACCATGATTTATTCTAGTTTCATTGATTTATTATTTTATTTTACTAACTAATATTGTTTGACCGAGAGTTGTTTTTATTGGGCTCACGGGACTTTCCTGATCGCATGCGTTGTTGACGTTGTTTGACTTTACTGGTTGATTTTGTCTAAGTTAAATGTTTTATTCTATTTATTTATTCGGCCCTTCGTTCTGTGGCGATTCCTGATTCCGTTGATTCTGTAGTTCTATTGTTCTGTTGATTTGTATAATCTGTTTTCTGCGGCGCGATATGTAGTAATACAGTGTGTTCTGCAATCTGCGCAATCTGTGGATCTTATTCGGGTTGATTCATTTGATTTCATTTTATTTTTCCTTATTGTTTGTAATTTGTAATTTAGATGCAATTTATATTTATTTCATTCCACCCTATTACAAACGTATGATTCATATTTATATATAATAAATAACCGTAGTATTGGTTTTACGAACTGATATATCCTCCATCATGATCTGTCTGGAAGCTTGATTTGATGTTCGTGTGCTTTATACCTTCGTGAAAGTACAGTATTGCCTCGAAATAAGCAAGTGGTCTCGAATTCGAAATAAGCAAGTCGCTATCCCCTCTTCTTTGTTTGAAGTCGCCCGCAAAGTGAGAGGTCCATGAAAGCGCGAAGCCGATGTTTAGGGTAATAAATTTCACACTCGACTGAGCAGTGACAGCGGTTAGTAAAAGAAGGATGGAATATATGTATATAATGCCTTCTATCCTTGTTCAAAAAATAACATCGCTGCTCGGCCGATCACTTTATGATTTACCGCTACCTCGGATCTCTCACTCGTTTCTCGCGTTCTCTATCGTCCCGTTTCGAGAACAAAGTCAAGCCGAATAGCTACCTCCCTCGAAATAAGCAACGGTTCGGTCCCGAGCCACTTGCTTATTTCGTGGCAATACTGTACTGTATATCAGACTTATCTTTGATGATAAGTTTGATGGTAAGTATGGATTCCTAGGATTGCGCGGCTGCACGATGGATGGTTTTGCAGTCGATAACTGTGTGTACCGGGTAACTGGCGCGCGGTAGGTAATTGCTGCGCGGCAGATAATTGGTCTGTGGATAACCGTTACGGAACCGTTACGGAGCGAGCGTCCGAGTATTATGTGATGGATGGAATATTTGCGGTTGGTAATATCTCTGGTGCTGCGGTTGGTTACCGACTAGGGATAGCTTTACGGCTTATCTTCGGGCAGTATTGCATGCTTTACTTATTACGATGCGTTTTGCTATCGTTATCTTTCGTAGGTACCTTACATCTGGTTTTCATCGCGGTGATTTATAGAAAGTTGTTGAAGTATTTTCGCTTTTATTTCCGCTTTTCGCTTTTGAACGTTTATATATTCTGTATAATTAGTTGATTAATTTGATGATTTGGTGGTTAATTTGATGGTCGATAATCATTATGGTATGGACTAGGGAATTCGAACACTAGGTATCTATGTTCTTTATGGATTATGGTCGCGCTCTTTATTTTACTTCGGCCGGTTTCCTATCTTTGTTGACGTTGACATGGTCATCGGTCATCTATGATGTGATGTGATACGAAGTGTTAGGTGATAAGTGTCTATTGAACTGAATTAATTAATTAATTGAGTGGAATTTAATGAAATATTGAATTTTGAATTTTCTAATTTAAATTTTGTATTTATTCGTGCGGATGTGATTGCTGTGACAGTGCGCGTACTAATGTGTTACGCTCGGAGGATTGGATTGAATTGTAATTGCAGTGTATTTGTTAATGTGGTATCATTAGCTCCGTTTTGTGCATTTTATGCATTCGGTGCATTTACATTACTTACTATTATATATTATATATTATATGCTGTATTATGTTATATTATATTATGTTATATTATATTATGTTATATTGTATTATGTTATAATATTGTATTATAGTATTGTTATTGTATTGTATTATACCATGATAATGTTGTATTATTTTATTTATGTTATTAATGTTATTACATCCAAGCTACGTTCAATCTACGTTCAATTGCGTTCAGCCTGCGTTCAATCTGTGACCATTTTAGGCATTGAATATATTATATGTTATATTATAATATTAGTATTTTAGTCCTTGGATTGTGTCCAGTTATTTAGCTATATTAGTTAGCTATGTTAGGCTATACGTAACCAGTATTCTGTATTAAATTGTATTGTATTGCATTATTATTATATAACTTCCTAACTTTCTATTCCATTATATTATTATAATTGAGTAAGTAAATGTACAGAGTAATTAACAATGGCATATGGCATATCGAATTGCATTGAATTAAATTACTTGATACAGATTATTAATATGTGTCTGCTTTATTTTACCTGCTGTAATTATAGCTGTGGTTATATCTGTGATGATTATATATGCGATTATATTTGCGGTTATATTTATTTGACTTAGTTTAATGGGTCTTGTATTATGGAATTTAGAAGAGTCTATCTGGATTGGATGGATTAATGAGTTTATATCATATGCGTATATTGCGTTTATAATCCCTTTCCATATTTGAAGGGTGGATTTGATTCTGATTCTGGTTTCTTGTTTCTTAGTTCTTAGCTCCTTAGTTCCTCTTGTAGTATCATGCATTGTTTCTAAGCTTTCGGGGGTTGTTTGGGCTCCCAGGCATTGTCAATTAATTGTGGACTATAAGATGTATCATATATCCTTTAGCAATTTAGATATGAATGACGTGTAACGACATTGGTTTATTGGTTTATTGGTTTATTGTTCGCCGTTCACTATTCACTATCTTTATTCTTTTCATATTTTTATTCTTGGTCACTTGCTATGTTTCAGTGACTTCTTCTTCAATTGAGTGTTACGTTTTACGTTCCATGTTCCTATAGTATTATTCACTGCTCTTTTGTAGCTCTTCGTACCCCCCCTCAGGATAATGTTTTGCATACTATGTTTAATTCAATTCTAGTGCAGCTGTGACAGTTGTGAATCTGTGTATTTTGAATACTTACGGTGCTTTATGCAATCTTTTGTACATTAATTACACTTTCTTAATTACAATTCTGATTCTGATTTTGATTCTGATTTGGAAAGTGTTAGTTCAGTATTGGTTAATACGGCTGGTGCTCAGGGAGGCATACGCTGCGGTAGTCCGTCTTGCATGATACAATGTCTTTATGGTTTTCTATACATACATATATGCGTTATGGTTCCTTAAATTCTTTGAATTTCTTGACCGTGGATCTCATATGACTTTATTATAGGAGTGTCTGGCTTGGTTTAGCACCCATATGCCTTTTCTATTAATTGGTATTAAAGGGGGTTTAATGGAACTGCATCATTTAAACTGACTATGGTATGAGGAGTTTAATTAATTATCTACATCGGTATACTTATTAAATTGATTATATTTGGAGTGTTTTCGTTACATATTATATATGCACATATGTTCATAGTAATTTTGATCTCTTGTAGTGTAGTTTAGTTTTCTTGTACCTTTATATTATGATTTAGTAGTAATATAGTTGTATGTGGGGTTTATTATTGATTGTTTATTATTGATTAGTTTTCACCACGCGCTGTATTGCATCGACTTACCTGTATCAGTATTAATATTAATACCATACTTATCGGAGCGGTATTATAATCCAGTAACAATCTAATCTACTCAATTTATAACTATTTGAATTGTTTGATCTGCCTTATGGTTTATGCCGATTTAGGTCTCATGTGCTCCCTATATTATATCAGATGGGTATTCTCTTCTCCTGTTATCCGTTAATTACACTCTACCTCCACTTCCATTGGCTGGCGTTAGGGCTCTCTGCAAATAGACTAGGATTATGTTACATTTTACATTTAATACTATGGTTAATTTCTGATGTTAACAGTTCTGTCTCTTCCTATTATTCTCATTATGAGGTATATGTTGCTACTTATTTTTATTGATGATTTGCTCGCAATAATTTCTAATTGTTTTTTATTGCCTTCATTTGATCATTGATTGTACTCCATCATGCTCGCTTACCAACCACGTTGAGGTTGTGCTCGCGTAAATGTTCCTGCAAGTAAATTTAAGTAACTTAATAGTTTTAATGAATGGTTTCAATTATTAGTATTACATTACGCTCACCTATTTAATTTCTTCCCAGCTTACTTTCTGGTTATACCCTATATTCTATATTTTATACTGTACCTTATTTACCTTTACCTCTGATAATAATTAGTAGCATTCTATGTTATGTTATGTTTGCTTCTCTTCTCTCATGGCAGGCTTGCTATTTGCTATCTGTCTGGCGACTTTATTTTACTTTACGGTTCACATCCTTGGTTTATTTCATCTCAAATTTATGGTTTATCTTGAGTTTAATTTTATGCAATTATGTAATTATGTAATTTTGCGCTAGTGTTGAATGTTAAATATTCCTCCTCTGCTATTTGGCTGCTCGGCTGTATGTATGTATGTTTGACGTTTTAGGTTTTGGAGGTTTTATTGGTCATTTGCTTATGTCCAGTTCACATATGCTCGCTTGCCTGCTTGCGTGCAATACTACTTATGTTTACTTCACAGTTTCTCACGTTCTCATATTGCTTACTGTTTCTTTTACTGTTAACTATTCATTAACTGCTCTATTGCATTAGATGCATTAGATGCATATATATATTTATTTCCCGTTGTATTTGTGATTTGATTTAACCAGTTTTATTTTAGTTCAGTATGTTTAGTATGCTTATTATGACAGCTGGTATTGACTGTATGGGCTCCTCTATTATATTCATGGGCTTCAGGTGCTTATTAATTCCTATTCATCATTCATTATTTATTTATTCATTCACTCATTCATTTATTCATTTATTTATTCATTTATTCTTTACTCATTATTTATTCATTATTTATCGTTGCATATTTGGGGCATCCGAAGCGCTACTCGAAGCGCTATGCTTGTCATGAGGGTGTGTGTGTGTGTGTAAAGTACGTATGGGACAGGTCATCGAGGATTGCAGCCTACCAAGATGTGGCACAGTCAACCGGGGAAAGGACTCGCCCCGGGGCCTGGCTGTGCTGAAGAGCAAGCCCTGTTAAAACAGGTGAACACATGGCGCGACCACCCGTTGAGCAGGAGCTCCGGTTCCTGGTCTTGGCCGAAGAAGAATGGCCTGTCCTCGTGGAAGGTCAGGTGGGCGTGATGACTGCAAGGAGAAGCCACATCATCATTATCAACCAACCATGGTGGACGAAGATGGACACGGCCAACTGTGGAGATACGATGTCCTAGTTCCTGGCCGTGTTGAAGAGCAAGCCCTGTTAAAACAGGTGAACACATGGCGCGATCACCCGTTGATCAGGAGCTCCGGTTCCTGGTCGTGGCCGAAGAGGAGCCCCTGTCCTGGCAATAGTGCTAGTCAGGCGAAGAGGTGGCGCGGTCACGCCGGGAAGATGTCCCCCCGGTGCCGATCTGGAGGATGTCCCCCCGGTGCCGATCGTTGCTGATGAAAAATGGCCTGTCCTCGTGGAAGGTCAGGTGGGCGTGATGACATCTAGGATAATCCACATCATCATTACCAACCAACCATGGTGGACGAAGATGGACACGGTCAGCCGTGGAGATACGATGTCCCGGTTCCTGGCCGTGTCGAAGAGCAAGCTCCTGCCCTGGCAGGTGAACACATGGGGCGACCACCCGGAATGGGCTTACTTCGGTTCCTGGTCGTGGCCGAAGAAAAATCCTGTGCCTTACCGTACAGGTTGAAAATGTCCTACCGCTGGATCGGAGGTGCAACGGCGTGGATCCGCAGATGCCCCATGTGCCTAGCGCATGGCGTTTTTGCGGGCGGCCGCAATAACGCGAAATGCGTTGAAGTGCCGAAGCGTCGTTGTGGCTATACGCTGGTATTCCTTTATGAATTCTAACGAGTGAAAAGGTGCCGGCGGCCCACGTTAGCGGAGAGGTTTTAGTGGGTAGTATGTCCAGCCTCGGGAGTGCCCACTCTGGGCTGCCGGTCTAGGTCGCCCCTTCAGGGCTGTGGCCTACTCTTGGGCTAAACTCAACCCTTAAGGGTTGGGTTGCCAGGTTGCCCCCTTCTGCCGTTGCCTCTTTGGGTTTGCCCTCACCTCACGGGCGCCAGGCTGCCCCTTCAGGGCGGGCATGAGTCCCACACTGCCCGCGTCCCCTCTAGCCGAATAGACGAAAAGGGGCACCAACCCGCGCGTGCGCAAACGCATTTCCTCTCCCAACTGAACCAAAAAAAGAAAGGCTGGGCGGGGAGGTGATACCCCGACGTGGCGCGTCCCCAGGTGGCGGATAGGGGAATGCTCGCCATGCACTTTTCGGAGTGCATGGAGGGTAGGAGTGACATAAAATAGCTCCCGCGGACCAAACACCAAGGGAAGGAAAACCCATCCGAACCTCCCCTGTGACTGGGGGATAGAATACAGACACGGTAACCCCTGCCTGTCGTACAAGGCGACTGAAAGAGGGGCGTTTGCTGCTGTCGAAGTAGCCTCGCAGATGACCCGGCGCGATGCCGGTGGGATCTACGGATCCTGGCAGGGCCTCCCTTGCCGGTAAGGCCTGGGTCGGAGAGGCGAAAAGGTGGCTGCAGCGTCGTTGAGTTCTCCAGGGGCCAGGCTGCGTGGCGGTCGGTTGCGGGTAGCGAAACCGGAGTGCCCAAGCAATTACACCGTAACCCAGTGGCCACGTTTCGCTGGAACGGGGGGCTTGCCTTCATTGGCCGGCACGCGAGGATGACAACCGCTATAAAAAATCTCTATCCCCAAGCTGCGGTACGCGGTGATGAGGGCGACCCTTGAGTCAGCGCCAGGGGTGGCTGATGGGTGCATCAGTCTCTAGCGGCCAACCCCGGGGTATCTGGCGACCCCCCGGGTGTACTAGCCTTACCCGGGTAAGGCGGGTCTGCCCGGGTGGACCCACAGATCGACCCACTCGTGAAAACACTATGGATGACTTGAAACTAAAAACGCCAACAACAACAAAAAACACTGGACGGGACGTACCAACGACGACTGCGGCTGTTCAACAGGACGCGAGACGGGAAGCGGGCGCGGAGGATATGGCGCAGCCCAGCACTAGCAGGGTAACGGATGCGCGCCGCCTATCCGTCCGGTTAACTAGGGCGGATGTGGAGTGGCCTCCCCTAAGGCTGGTTCGAGGACGGGCCGGAGTTTCCCCGGCGGCCTCTGATGCCCCCGCATCCAGAGAGAGTGAGGTGGACTCGGACTCGAACGAGTCACTCTCCTCGCCAGTATCTCTGGAGGCACGGCGCATGAGCAAGAGGTGTCGCCCGCCGACCACGGGCCAGTACGTGTGGCTCGCGGCGGCTAAGCAGAGAGTCCTGGATGTCCAGCGCCGGGAACTTGACCTGCTGGAGGGGAGGAGGGTGCTCGATCCTAACGAGGACCCTATAGAACCGAGTCGGGGTAGCAGGTCCCTCCCGGACCCTGAGGACCTGGCGGAGGAAGTCAAGTCCCCACGCGCGACCTTATTGCGCAGTCCTTGGAGTTGGGTCGCGACATCGACGAGGTCGCGGGCGTCCCCAAGGGGCTGAAAGGGACATTTGTTCGCAAGCTGAGGATGGCCTCCCGCTACCTTAAGGCCATCCACAAGAAGCGGGAATCAGGGCTGCACCTGCCAGGGCCGATAAAGAGGTGAAGGAGCTTCGCGAAAAGCTGAAGCTGCGGGAGGAACAAGTGGCTGCCCAGGAGGCCAAATCAACATCCTGCAAAATAGCCTGGCAGACATTACGTGCAGGGTCGCTGCCACAGAGGTGCCGGCGCCTGAAGGCCCCGGCCCACCCAAAAGGTCGGCGAGGCCCGGCTCGCCGTTGTCTGGCGAAGAGGCGGGCAGGAAAAGGAGGAAGGACGCCGTCGAAGCTTTCGACTTACCGTCTTGCCCGCCTGAATTTCCCGTGGTGCAAGTCCCAATCTCAGCTGCTGCACCTGGAAAAGAGGAGGGGAAGGTTGGTGGCCTCGAGCCCGACCTAATGAGGGGATTGGCGGCTCTCCTCGAAAAGGGCCTGTCGGGGCTCAGGGCGGAGTTCAGAGCCGCTCTTGCAGCCGTCCAGCCCCCGCCTAAGAGGGCGGAGCATGTTAAGGGGGGAGCTTTGGTTGCGACCATCCCCACTGCATCGAGGAGGGAAGCTGAGAGGCGGGTGCGGAATAGGACCCTGCCTGCCACGGAGCCGTTGCCGGGGCCTTCCTCAGCACCCGAACAACCGGCATCATTTGTGGAGGCTAGAATGGCCCGGATTGTCGAAGAACATCGGAGGACGGCGGATGGGACCTGGGTGACGGTGGTCGGCCGCCGCGCTAAAGCTGCAGAGAAGAAGGCGGCACACAGTGGTCCGGTTTGAGTATTTTAGTGACAAATGCATATAACTTTTGAACCGTAAAAGATATTGGCATGAAACTTGGACTGGATAATATATGTCGAGTTACAGATAGGATAAAGAAAGAATTATATCAATATTATTATTTTTGTTGTTGTTGTTGTTGTTGTTATAATAATAATAATTATTATTTCAATTTATATAATGATTATTTCTGACAAAATATAAATATACTAATGAAATAGAAAGTATTAAAAATAAAATGTACGTAACTGAAAGACTAAAATATAATATTTTAATGTATAAAAATGTTGAAAAATTGTAACTGTTCGCTCTGCTGTGGTTCTGTACTAACTGAATGCAGTCTAACAGAGGAAAACTCTTTCAATTATTATCTGCAATATAGCGTTAACATTTCAAGTGTTTAGAATCTCAATATTCTCTGAGAAGAGATTCCTAGAACGTCAGGCAGTCCTAACGCTTGACGCGAACGTACATTGTATGTACCGTAACACCGTGAGCTTTTAACAGTGATAATTTGTAAAGTAGGATGAAGTAGGAACTAATTTTTGCACCATTACAAAGCGGAAGGTATACAGAAAGCATTCTGCTTTGTAAAAACTCGGGACTCTTTGGGACTAAAAAGATCCGTCCTGTCAAACGTTCAAAATTTGAAATTTTTTTGTGTTCCATTAGAGATGATATTTCTAGTACACTATGAATACCAATTTTTGATCAATTGACATAATCTGTAATCTAAGACAGTACTTTCCACCTCCAAAAAACAGCGGAAGGAAATATTGTATACAATCACCAATACATCTCGTAGAAGTAGAGCAATTTTTTCGTGAAAAACGCTGCATTCAAAATATGCAACTTAAAGTATTTGTTTCGGCTACGACTTTGGTTAAATCTTATTAACTCTAACATAGTTGAAGGCGACGGACATTTCAAAAACAGTATACATAGAATAGATATTGATATGAGAAACTTCATTTTTTGCTTAAATGTCACTAAAATACTCAAACGGGACCACTGTGCGGCAGCGGCCATGGCCCCTCCCTCCCAGAGCTCCAATGTGGTTGCCCAGAAGGGGCAGCAGAGAGAGGCGGCACGGCGGTTAAGGGGCAACCTGCCAGGCAGAAGGCCCCCCGCCCTCCTCGTACTGCGGCGGTCACCATCAACCTAGCTGCCGAGGCTAAGGTCTCATACGCCGAGGCCATGCTCATGGCCCGGGAGCGGTTCAAGTTGGAGGAGCTGGGCATCACGGCGTTGATGCCCAGAAGAGCTTGGACCGGTGGCTTGGTCCTCGAGTTACCTGGGGAGGACAGGATGGAGAAAGCTGCCAAGTTGGCTGACCGACTCCGCCAGGTGTTCAGTGGCACCGAGGTGAGGGTTGCCCGCCCCATAAAAATGGGCGAGGTTAGGGTAGATTCGGTTAGACTCGATCACCCCGGCGGAGGTGGCGGCCGCATTGGCCGCTGCGGGGGGTTGCTCCGCTGAAGAAATTAAAATGGGGGAGATTCGCACCTCCCCCCAAAGGATGGGGACTGGCTGGGCGAGATGCCCTCTAGCGGCACTCAAAAAGTTATCCGCCTCTGGGACGGTTCTGGTCGGGTGGTCCTCGGCCAGAATACAGGCGCTACCACCGCGGCCATTGCAGTGATATCGCTGCCTGGAAAGAGGGCATGTTAGGCAGCGATGCACCTGCGAAGCTGGTAGGTCCGACCGCTGCTATGCGTGCGGAGATTCTGACCACGTGGCCAGCAATTGTAGCGCCACCCCGCGGTGCCCCCTCTGTGCGGACCTGGGGCGGCCCGCGGGGAATCGATTGGGGGCAAAAGGTTGTGCCCCCTCCTCCTCCCAGAGGAAGAAGGAGAGTGCCGTTGAAGGGGCAAGAACAGCCCCAAGGAACAGGCATCAAGGACCAAGCCTGCGGAGTCGAAGAACGGGGGCAAGATAAATCCCCCTGCCAAGTCGGCGAGTAAAAATGCCGCGGAGGCGTCTCGTTATTAGGTATTTTACGATATTATGATAGAATTCGATCTGTTTTGTATTCACACAATTAAATTAACAAATTTTAAAATGATATAAATTAAATAATATAAATAGAATTAAAATATTAAATATTTATTTCAGAATAATATGAATTAAATATTATTAAATATTTATTTAAATACAATATTAATTAAATAATATTATATTCCTTCCCACATACCAATATCTATCAGATATATAATATATAAATTGGACTTGGTCACGGGAGAGCGTAGTGAGTGGTGCATAGTAAGAAGCGTAAGCGAATAAAGAGTGTTTTCTCAAAAAAAAAGAAAAATCACATAGGGTTGACGTAGAGTAAGGAGGATAGAGGAAGGTACCAGCCACAGAGAGGGTGAGTAGGGAGTTTGTATAGGAAAAAGGGCCCCCAAGAGCGGTTAAAAGCTGAGGCTAAAGAGAGAAAGAGGTTAGGTTTAGGACACAGGAAGCGTGAGTGTGTGAATGAAAAAGGCGCGAAAGAACGAGTGTGAGAGTAGGGGAAAAGAAATTAATAGGTATAAAATAATTTTTAACAAAAAAAAAATCCGACTTCAAAATGCGCTAAAAAGTATAAAATAATTTCCATTTCATTTATATCTGTATTCCACAGCTATTAATACAATCTACTTAATCATTAAATAGGATACTAAATATATTTCAAAGTTTTCGGAGGCGGCGCAAAATTAAAAATACCCGAACAAACGGTGCTGCCAATAACGATTTGATTGTGGTATGGCAAACTTGGTAATTAATAAGTCGTAAGAGCAAAATTATAGGTCCGGTTGAAAACATTTGTAATTGTAACGATTGTATGAGAAATTGTCAGCACTCCTGATGGACATGCACTATACTGCAGTTTACAAGAGACCATACTTAACTCGTGCCGCTCACTAGGTCTAGAGAGATTTTTAATGACGTGTGTTATTCCCCTCTCCAGCTTGCTTCTTATTATACCTTGCGATCATATAAATGGTGGGCAGAAATATATGACGTACGATAATTGAAAAGCGGTGATGATATTGTAAAGTTTCACGATGCAATGAAAATTCTATTATTTTCCGGAAAAAAATGATGTGAACGCAAAGTTAGAAGCAAGCTGTAAAGGGGAATCACACGCACTATTAAAAATTTCCCTAGACCTCAGTAGGTCACTAGCTGCGCGACTTAAGTGCGGTCACTCGTGAACTGCAGTATAGTTAATTCGTAATGGGTATATTGATTCCCACTGAATATTGTTTACTTGAAATTATCAAATGGGTCATTTGTCACTGGTTGCCGACACCTGAACTAGGATCTTCCCAGTAGAGGAAAAGTTTTTAATTTTGCGCCGCCTCCGAAAACTTTGAAATATATTTAGTATCCTATTTAATGATTAAGTAGATTGTATTAATAGCTGTGGAATACAGATATAAATGAAATGGAAATTATTTTATACTTTTTAGCGCATTTTGAAGTCGGATTTTTTTTTTGTTAAAAATTATTTTATTTCACACTTTTTAGTGGAATTAGAGAAAGGAACAATATTTGTAGGATGCCGTAAAGTTATATTTTAATCTCAATGGTTTAGTAAGGATCAATTACTGTTAGTTAATAAAAATAAAACAGCAGAACACCGAATAACATGTTTTTTAAATCACTTTATTCAAGAAACAATAAAAATAAAAATAGTGATATTAATATTAATAAAAAGAAAAATGAACAATGTTACCCCGCCCCCCCTACCCCTTCCCCTTCCGCCTGTCCCCCCCCCCCCCCCACCCTGCCCCCCCCGGTAACCCCGCAAGCGCCTGGACCTGCCGGCCGCCACTCCTCTTTCTGTAACGTATATAAAAAAATGAAATTATTAGATATATATGTTATTCATTAAAATATTATTATTGTAAATATTTTCCCTAATTATATTGAACAGCAGAGATGTTCTGATCAGGGCAATATTGAATTCCTCTGTACGAGGCAATAATTCATAATATAAAAAAGAATCTGTAATACATACTTCGCGGTGGCTTCGCCTCCTCGCCGATTTCCGCAGGTCGCACCTGAGGGAGGGGCTCCTCCGTCGGTCGCGGATCCTGTTGTTGCTGAGGGAGGAGCTCCTCCCTCAGTTGCTGCAGCTGCTGCTGCAGCAGCTGCATCTCACGGTGATGCTGCTCCTGTTGCTGCTGCAGCAGCAGCTGTACGTCCCTGAACATTTGTTGATCTGATAGAGAAAACAAAAAGATATATATATATATATATATTGCAGGCATGTTTCTGAAATATTCACAACATACATTTCGCACAGATTCTTTTACTTTTTTCATGTACTCTTTAATTGCCATTAATAAAGTTATCAAAATCATACTTACAATTGTTATCAGATTCTCCCATGGTTTTTTTTTTCAAAATTTACTTTTTGAGTGCCGCTAGAGGGCATCTCGCCCAGACAGTCCCCATCCTTTGGGGGGAGGTGCGAATCTCCCCCATTTTAATTTCTTCAGCGGAGCAACCCCCGCAGCGGCCAATGCGGCCGCCACCTCCGCCGGGGTGGGGAAGGGAGAAAGTGGTAGATACTAGGAAGGGGATCGGCTGCAAGGAGAAAAGCAGTGATACAGGCGCTGGCAAACGAGGTAGGCTAACAAAGGCAGAGCAGCTAGCCAAGGCCCACAGGCCAAGAGCTAATAGCGTGGGCATAATAGAAGAGTTAAATAGAAAAAGAGAAAGAGAGGAGAAGAGAACAAAAGAAGATCGGACTCAACAGCCGTTTAAGAAAAGCGCAAAAACACAGAGATCCCCAATCAAGAACAGTACATATAATATGGATAACCAATGTACTGAAAATAAAGAAGGGGAGGAAGAAAAACAAACGGGATCAGTAGAAGGGGAAAAAGATAGTCAGACCCCATGGGGCATTATTATGAAGGAACTACAAGGGATGAGGCAAGAGATGAAACAAGAATTTGAGAAGGACAGAAACGAATCCCGGAAAGAAAGGTCGGAGCTGAGAAATGAGATAAAGAAGCTAAGAGAAGAAATGACCGAAAAAGGAAAAAACTGGGAAAGGAAATACCTAGAGGCGGAGGAACGGGCAAAGAAGCTGGAGGAAAGATTGGAAAGGCTAGAAGGAAGGGAAAAAAAAGGAATGGAGGATACCGAGGGACGACTAAGAGAAATAGAAGAGAAGGCAACACAAATAGCAGCAGGAAAAAGAGGGCCAAACCAAGGGGACGGAGACTACCTAGACATATGGAAGGCCAAACTAGAACAGCTAGATAGGAACTGGGAGGCAACGAAGAGAAGGGAGAGAAAGAATAATATAATAGTAAGAGGGAAAAAATGGCCCACAAGAAACGAAAAAGAAGAAATAGAAAAACTCCTGAGAGAAGAATTGAATACGGATGCGAAAGCCAGAAGAGTAAGAGTGCTAGGCAATGAAAGAAACATGGCAGTGGTAGAAATGGAAAGTTGGGAAGATAAGGCAAAAGTGAGGAGGATGAAGAAAGAACTCAAAGACAAAGGCCAGATGATATTCATAGACAACGACTATACACAAAAGGAAAGAGAGATACAAAGAAAGCTAGTAACGAGGGCAAAGAAAGAGAAGGAAAAGGGAGCGCAAGTGAAGGTTGGATATATGAAAATCCAGATACAAGGAAAGTGGTGGTTCTGGAATGAGGTAGACGGAGAGATCAGGGAGGAGAGGAACTTTCGAAACGGAAGAGGGACGACATCCGCAGAAATCTAACAAGAGGGGTAAAAAAGCTACAGCAAGCGGGAGGAGGATTAGAGCGCTGTTTTGGAATGTGACAGGACTGGAAAAAAAGGATAAAGACACATGGGAGTACCTAAAACAGTTTGATATTATAAGCCTAACAGAGACCTGGGTAGAAGAAAAGAGATGGAACAAACTGACGAAAATGCTGCCGAGCGGATACAGATGGGAGAGCCAATTTGCGGAAAGAAAAAACAAAAAAGGAAGAGCAAGCGGAGGAATAGTGACAGGAATCAGAGAAGAAATAGAAGAAGTAGGAGGGGAGAGGAAAGGTATGAATGAGAGAGGAATGCATGAGAGAAAGATAAAAATTGGAAACAAGATATGGAGAGTGATCTCAATATATTGCAACGAGGGGATGAACAAAACGAAAAATATAATAATGAGAAAGGTAGAAGAACAGGAAGAGGAGATCCTAATGATCGGAGGCGATTTTAACGCAAGGGTGGGAAGGAGAGGGCAAGCATATGGATATAACAGGGGAGGGCCAGAAAAGGAGGAGGGTAGAAGCTCAAAAGATCAAATAGAAAACAAGGAGGGGGGCATTCTAATGGAAATGATTGATGAAAGAGGGTGGACGATCCTAAATGGAAAAGTGAAGGGGGACGAAGAGGGAGAGTACACATATGTAGGTGCACGGGGAACGTCAGTAATCGACTACGTGATAGTAAACGAAGAAGCCAGGGAAAGGATAAAAGAACTGCGGATAGGAGAAAGAGTGGAGTCGGACCACCAACCCCTTACAGTAGAATTGAACAGCACTATCCAACGACACGCAGAAGAGAATGAGGGAGCTGAAAAAGAATTTTCAGTCTGGGGTGAAAAGGAAATAAAAGAATACAGGGGGAAAACAGCAAGAGCGGAATACGAGAAAGAATTAGTGGAGGACGCATGGATAGAAATACAGGAAACAGTAAGAAGGAGCATGATCAAGAACAAAGTGAAGATAAGGAGAAAAGAGATAGGCTGGAAAAGCTGGTGGGACTGGGACTGTAAAAATGAAAAGCGGAAGCTAAAGAAAGCCTACAGAAGCTGGAAAAAGGGGAACGTAAAGACGGAAGGTCAAATACTGAAGTTTCTCAACAAGGAAAGGAAGACTAGACAGGCTGTCAGTAACAAAATAAAGATAGACGAATGGAGGGCCCACTTCAAAGAACTGCTGGAAGGGGTAGATGAAATACAAGATGGGAATGACGGAAAAGAGGGAAGAACGACATACGAGGGTACTGAACGAGAACTATCGGATACAGAAATAGAGAAACAAATAAAAAGGCTAAAGAAAAAAAAGGCAGCGGGCAAGGATGGTATACCAAACGAGGCATGGTTATACAGTGAGGGAAGGACGAAGGAAAGGTTAAAAGAAATAATCAGAAAAGCATGGAAAGGTGAAGGCTTCCCCGAAAGCTGGAGGGAGGGGGTAATAACCCCGCTGCACAAGAAAGGAGACCAGCATCAGCCAGGAAATTATAGAGGGATTACCCTACTGAACACGGGATACAAGGTATATGCGGCGGTACTAGCCGAACGTTTAAGAGAAGAAGTAGAAAGGAAAAACATCTTACCGGACTCACAAGCAGGTTTTAGGAACGGAAGAAGTACGATGGACAACATCTACATCCTGAAACACGTGATGGACAAGCAATTAGCAAAGAAAAGAGGAAAATTATTTACGTTCTTCGTAGACCTGAATGCCGCCTTTGACAAGGTGGATAGGGGAAGGATATGGGAAGCAATGGAAAAAAGCGGGATAGAAAAAAGGCTGATCGCTAGGGTAAAAGAGATATATAGAAGATCAAAATGCACGATAAGAGTAGGAGAAGAAGTATCAGAGGAATTCTTCACGGAAATGGGAGTACGTCAAGGATGCCCCCTGAGCCCCACACTGTTTGCGATTCTGATATCGGATATTGAAGAGGAGTTTAGAAAGGCCCAGGCAGAAGGAGTGGTGGTAGGTAGAGAAAAATTCTGGACTTTAGCCTACGCAGATGACCTAGTTCTAGTGACGAATGATGAAAGGGAAATGCAGGAGATGATGAAAACTCTGGAACGATATCTCAGGAGAAAGAAACTTACTCTGAATGTTGAAAAGTCAAAAATGATGAAGTTTAAAAAGGGAGGAGGAAAGGAGAGAAAAATAGAATGGAGGTGGGAAGGGAGACCGGTGGAGGAGGTAAAAGAATTTGTATACCTTGGCTTCTGACTCAAAAGGAATGGAAAGGACGAAGAACACATAAAGGACAGAGCTAAAAGGGGGAACATCCTAATCAGGCAAGTTTGGGGATTGGGCGAAAGGAGGCTAAACCAAGACTTTCGGATGCGCATGATGCTCTTTGACTACCTGATAGCTGGCGTAATATTGTACGGAGCAGAAATATGGGGGTGGAAGGAATGCCCATCATTGGAAAGGATACAGGAGAGATATATAAGATGGACTCTCGGACTTGACGCTTGTACTCCAGGGTACATTGTAATGGAGGAGACAAAGAGAGATAAGATAGAGTTAAAAGCTGGATTGAGAGCAATAAGGTTTGAGAAGAAAATAAAGGAATCCGAAGGAATGACTCTGCTAAAGGAATGCTTGAAAGAAAGAGAAAAACCAACGAAAACGGAGGGATAACAGGAAATAGAAAAGTTCTATAATAAACACGGGTACAGCCGACAGGGGGTAGAGTTAGAAGAAATAAGGGGAATGAAAATAGAAGATTTAATAGAAAAAAGAAGTAGAGAAATACAGAAACAGGAATACAGAGAGAGAATCGAGAGGGCGAGGTATAACCCACGATATAAAGACTTAATAACGATTAAGACCCCCCGGTATCTGTTGAGGTCAGATAGGAAGAGAGACATCAAGTCAATAGCAAGACTAAGGTGTGGGAATGAGGAAGAGAAGAACAGATACTGGCTAACGGAAGAGAAGAGAACCTGCAGTCTCTGTGGCAGGAGCCAGGAAAGCCTCGAACACCTGCTGAGGGAATGTGAAAGAGGGATGGGAGGTGGAATCAGGATGGCGGATTTGTTGGATGATCTAGGGAATAAGAAGGCGATAAAATGGATAGGGATGATAAAGAAGGAGAGAGACAGAGTAAATAAAGAAAGGGAGCAGGAGAGAGACAATGCGCAAGCGGGTGAGAGTTGAGAAATAACAAAGTTGTATGATTATAAGAATGAAAAGGATGCATGAAATCGAAACAAAAATGTAAGACCAAGTCCAAATTCTAGGCCATCAGGCTGAATTTAATAAACTACTACTACTATAATATATAAATTAAATAATATAAATAGAATTAAAATATTCAATATTTATTTCAGAATAATATGAATTAAATATTATTAAATATTTATTTAAATACAATATTAATTAAATAATATTATATTCCTTCCCACAGACCAATATCTATCAGATATATAATATATAAATTAAATAATATAAATAGAATTAAAATATTAAATATTTATTTCAGAATAATATGAATTAAATATTATTAAATATTTATTTAAATACAATATTAATTAAATAATATTAGGGAGTTCCGTTGTGGCAACGGTCGTGTGCGAACGTGGGCTTAGCCAGACGGTGCGAATAAAGAGTGAGAAAGCCGTAAAAGTGAAGAAATAAAGTATAAAGACAGCAGGAGGGTGAGCGGAAAGGGAAAAGATAGTGCGAAGGTGTAGGGAGAAAACAATTTTGAGAGAAAGGAGAGGAAATTAGACGATAAGAAAGTGAAGTGTTTGGAGGTTAGAACCCAGACAGGAGAGAAAAGAGCGGCAAGCAGAGAGGAGAGGCCGAAAGTAGTGACACCTGGGGGAGAGAGGGCGGTGGCCACAGGAACAAAGGGATGGCCGGTAAAGAAGAAGAAGGAGCAGAGAAGAGGACGGGAACACAGAGAATGGAGGACGAGGCGAGGGAAAAGAAAGAAGGGGAGGCGAGGGAGGAACCCGAGAAACCGGAAAAAGGGGGAAAAAGAGGCAGGCCCTCCAATATAGAGGTCCTGAGAAGGGAAAGAAAGCAAAGCTTGGGAAGTGTGTCAAACTCAGAGGAAATGTGGAAAAGGAAAAGAGAGGAAGGAAACGAAGAGGGACTCCCGAAAGAAAAAGGGGACGAAGAGAGAAGGCAAACAAATGATTGGATGTTTAGAGAAAGTAGCTTGACGAGGAGGTCACCAGAGAAGAAAAAAGAAAGAAGAGAAGGCGAAGGAGGAGTAGGGGAAATAAAAGAGTTAATAAAAGATTTAGGAAAAGATTTGGGAGGGAGGATGGGAAGGGTGGAGGCAAATATGAGGGCCCTGGGAAATGAAATAAGAGGAGAAGTGGAGAAACTAAAAGAAGATACGATGAGAAGAGAGGTCATGTGGGCGGAGCAAAAGAGAGAAATAGAAGGGAAGATAGAAATTTTGATAAAAAAGATTGGGGAATTAGAAAAGAGAGGAGAAGAGGGGGCAAGATGGAATGAAATAGAACAGAAAGTGCATAAAAGTGTGCAGGAGTCCATAGAAAAAAGAAAAGAAGAGCTAGGAGGTGAGAAGGTCAATGAGAAGATCATTGAGCTAGAAAAGAAATGGGAGAAGAAAGAGAGAGAGGAGAGCAAGAAAAACATAACAATCAGAGGAACGAAAGTGAGAAGAGAGGGGGTGAAAGAGAAGGCGGAGGAGATACTAAAGATAATTGGGGTGGAGGACGCAATAGAAGAAGCGAAAGAGGTAGGCGGGGTGGAAAAAGGGAAATACGCTAGCATGATACTTGTAAAAATAAAGTCGAGCGAGCTGAAAAGGAGAATAATGGAAAATAAAAAGAGGCTAAAAGGGCGGGAAGAAAGGATAGAAGATGACTTAACGTGGGCGGAGAGGAAGACCCAATGGACATTAAGAAAAATCGGAAGAGAAGAAAGAGAGAAAGGAAAATACGTGTGGGTAGACCACGGGAAAATAAGAACAGAGGGGAAATGGTGGAGATGGGATGACGAAAAAGGAGCGCTGGTAGACTGGGAGGGAAAAGAGTGGAAGGCCTACCAGGAAGGAGGACAAAGGAAGGGGGAAGGGGAGAAGGGGATATAGAGGCGGAAGAAAGCTTCGAAAGACCATGCAAGCAAAAGAAAAGAGGAAGGAAAGGAACAGCGGACGAGGGAGGGAAAGAAGAGAGCGGAAGGAGGGACGAGAAGAAGGGAACAACAGATAGAAAAATAAGTAAAAGGACAGATGAGAAGAAAAACAAAGAAGAGGAGGAAGGGGGAGTATGGGCAGTAGGATTCTGGAACTGTGCGGGAGTAAAAACAAAGATGAAGATTTTTGGGAAACAATAAAGAAATGGGACGCGGTAATACTCATAGAGACATGGTTGGAGGAAAGGGGGTGGGAAAATATGAAAGACAGGCTACCAAAAGGGTACAGGTGGGAGGTACAATTAGCGAGCAGAAGGGACAAAAAGGGAAGAGCAATGGGAGGGATGCTAATGGGGGTAAAAGAATAGATGATAGGGGAGGAAGGGGAGTTTAGAAAAGGAGAAGAAAAAGAGGGCATATTGGTGGCAGAATGCAAGGGGGGGAAAGAGAATTGGAGGCTGGTGGGGGTGTACGTAAACGGAGACATGGAAACAAAGATAGAGGAGCTGAAACCATGGCTAGAGGAAATTGAGGGGGAAGGAAGGACGATAATTGGGGGTGACTTCAATGCGAGAACAGGAGAGGAAGGAGGAGCACAAGAAAAAGGGGAGGAGGAGGAGGGGGAAAAGAGAAGAAGATCCAAGGACAAGAAGATCAACGGGGACGGAAAAAGATTGCTGGAAATTTTAAGGGAGACGGGCTGGTCAATTGTGAATGGGAACGTAGAAGGGGATGAAGAGGGAGAATTTACCTACACAGGGGCCAGAGGAGACACGGTGATTGACTATGTGATAGCGGAAGTAGTGGGGAGGGAAGGAATTGTATGCATGGAAGTGGGGGACAGTGTAGACTCAGACCACCACCCGGTGATAGTGAAACTGAGGGCGGGAGGTATACAAAGGACGAAAGCAAAAAAGGAAAGGAGAACAACAACGAGAGGAAACTGGACGGAACAGCGGAGGAGAAAGTTCAGGGAAGAACTAAACTGGAGGAGAAGCAGGGACGGCAAAATTGAAGAGGATATGGAAGCAATGATAGGGCAATTCAAAAGAGGATTAGAAAAAAGCAGAGAGAAGGAGCAGAGGAGTAAGAAAAAAGGATGGTGGGATGAGGAATGCAAGAAAAGGAAAAGGGAGCTTAGGGGAGTACTAAGGGAGTGGAGGAAGGGGCGGACGGAGGGAGAAAGCTATAGGAAAGCCAAGAGGGAATACAACAGTTTATGCAAAGATAAAAAGAGGGAGGAAAACAAGAGGTTCATAAAAGAGGTGGAGGAAGCCAGAACAGACAGAGAGGTATGGAGAATAGCGAACAGAGAAAGGAAGAAAAGAGAACAGGTTCACGCAAATATAAAGGAGGACGAGTGGAACATCCACTTTATGAACCTGTTAGGTGGGACAGAAGAAAAAGTAGTGATGGGTGGCGAGAGAAAGCCGGAGGAGGAAGAAGAGGGGGCGCAAGAGGAAGAAATAAGCAGGGAGGAAATCAGAAGAGCGGTAGCAAAGCTGAAGGATGGGAAAGCAGTAGGCGGAGATGGAATACCGAATGAGGTATGGAAGTACGGAGGGGAGGAAGTATCGAAATGGATTTGGGAAACTTGCAACAGAGTATGGAAGGGAGAAGGGTGGCCAGAGGGATGGAAGGAGGGTATAATTGCACCAATCAGAAAGAAAGGGAAAGGAAAACAAGCCAGTGACTACAGGGGAGTGACCCTGATGCCAACATTGTACAAGATATACGCGGCGGTGCTAACGGAGAGAATAAGGAAAGAGGCTGAAGACAAAGGAATGATACCAGACAGCCAAACAGGATTCAGAAAAGGAATGGGAACCATGGATAATATATTCACACTGTACTATGTAGTAAACAGGCAGACTAAGAAAGAGAAAGGGAAAGTGGTGGCGTGCTTTGTCGACCTAAAAGCCGCCTTCGATTCGGTGGATAGGGGAGTGCTGATGGAGGCTCTAAGGGAAAGAGGGGTAAGGAAAGGGTTAAGAGAAAGGGTAAAAGAAGTATTGAGAGAAACCAAAAGCAGGGTAAGGACGAGCGAAGGGATGTCGGAACCCTTCTGGACGGCGAGAGGACTAAGGCAAGGGTGCCCGCTAAGTCCAATTCTATATAATCTGCTGACGGCGGATATGGAAGAGGAAATAAGGAAAGGAGGAATGGGGGGGATCAAGATAGGGGAGAGGAAAATATGCACACTGGCTTACGCAGATGACGTGGTGATAATGGCGGAGAAAGAAGAAGATATGGCAGTGCTACTAAAGAAGCTAGAGAGATACCTGGACAAGAAGAGGCTGGAATTGAATAGGGAAAAATCAAAGGTGATGAGATTCAGAAAGGGGGGGGGGGGGAAGATGGAAGAAGAGAGACTGGCTCTGGAAGGGAAAGAAAATGGAAGAGGTGGAAGCGTTCAAGTATCTAGGATACACGTTTAAAAGAAACGGAGGGAGCGAACTACACGTAAAAGACAGAGTGAGCAGAGCTAGCGTGGTAATGAGACAAGTGTGGGGGATTGGGAAAAGAAGATTTGGAAAAGACTGGAAGAAGAGAATTTGGGTATGGGACAGATTAGTACGGACTGTAATATCGTATGGCGCTGAAGTGTGGGGGCGGAGGGAATAGAGAGAAGTAGAAAGACTGCAGGAGAGGTACCTGAGATGGATATTAGGGGTGGAATGGTGCACCCCGGGTTACATGCTGAGAGAGGAACTACAAAGAGCGAAACTGAGAGTTAAAGCCGGGAAACTAGCATGGGGGTTCGAGAAAAGGATGTGGGAGGGGAGGGGAGGAGAAGTGGCAAGAAAATGCTGGGAGGAAATAATAAGAAGGGAACAGCGAGAGGCAGCAAAGAACACTGGGAGGAAGAGAAGAAAGTTTTTCGCAGAAAGGGGAATAGAATTGGCGCAGCTGGAAACAAAAAGGAGTGAAGGGGAAATGAGCTTCGACGAAATAGAAGAAGCAGACTTAAGACTACAGGAGGAAGAGAGATGGGACAAAATTAGAGCGTCGAAATATAACAAATGGTACAAAGCGATCAAGGGTAAAGGAACTCCAAAATATCTAGAGAAAGGCTGGCGGGAAGAAAGATGGAGAAGAGTCGCCAGATTCAGATTAGGAAATGAGGTAAAAGAAGCAAAATACTGGGAAAGCGAGGAGAAGAAGGTATGCAGACACTGCAAGTGGGAGCAAGAATCGTGGGAGCATGTGTGGGAAGGGTGCGGTTCAAACAAGGAGAGAAAACAAGGATGGCAAGAGAAAGTAAAGGAATTGCTGAGGGAGAACGGAGAGGGGGAAACGTGGATGGAAGAGGTGGAAAAGGAAAGAAGAGTGAGGGAAGTAGAGGAAGTCGAGCGGAGAGACACCGACTATACCGACGGTACCAATTAGTAAGGGAGAAGGAAAAGAAGAGGAGCGGCAACAAGAGAAAGTAAAAACTGGTTGGCAAACGGTGGAATCACGAAGATTTCAGGAGGTGAGGAAGCAACTCGAGGCATTCGCACAAAAGACACGTGGCAAATCTAACGTGGAAACAAACTGCGAATTGAAATTGCAAATTTGTAAAGTGCAAACAAGCGAGGAAACGAAAAGGGAACGAGAGGGAAAGAAATGGATTCGCGAGAAGCGCAGACATGGGAGATGAGAAAACTGAGGGAGGAAATAAAAGAGCTAAGGGAGGAAATAAGAGAGTGGAGATTAGAAGAGCGCAGAGAAAGAACGGAGAACACAAGAAGAGGGGAGAAAGAAGAAGGAAAAGAGAAAAAGGAGGATGAAGAAAAGAAGTGCAAGGGTGCAGAAAAAGAAGAAAGCAGGAGTATGGAAAGGGTGAGAAGTGAAAGAAGAAAGAAAAGTTTAGTCTGGAAAGGTGTACTGGGAGAGAGCCTGGAGGAAAAAATGTCAAACATTAATAAGATCCTAAAAAAAGAACTGGGGGCGAGGGCAATTATAAAGGCCGCAATAGAAAGAGAAGGGGATGGGGGAAGAAAAATAGTAATAACAGAGCTGGAGGAAGAAGAAAGAAAGAAAGAAATGGTCTGGATGAGGAATGGAATCTGGGAAAGGTGGGGGGTGGAGGTGGATGAGGACCTTTCAAGAGAAGAAAGAAGGATCAGATGGCTGATCAAGGAAAAGGCAAAACAAGAGAGGGCCAGGGGAAGATGGGTAGTTTATAACAATAGAAGAATCTGGGTGGAAGGAGAAGAACATGTATGGTGCGAGGAGAAAGGAGGATGGAGAAAGGAACTCCCGGGGGACAGGATCGAAAAGGTGATGAAGACGGGACAAGAAGAAGGAGGAGAAGAAAGGAACAAGGAGAGGAAGAGAAGAGAATAGAGAAAATAAGGACGGAGCGCAGAGAAGAGTAAGAAGAGAGTGAAAGCTTAAAACTAAAGGTTTAGTTTCGGTTTTGGTTTTAGTATAAACGAATTAAAGAATAGATTAGCTAAGGCAAGTGAAGCAGGTGCAAAATCAGGAATAATCCAAGTGAGTTTTGTAGGACAGTTTATAGTTTTGTTATTGATATTATCACAATTATTGTTTTCATTGAATATTTTGATTTTGATTTACGGTCAAGGCGTTTCTATAGTTTCGTTTTCTATTTTTATTCTTAAGTTTTAGGTTTAAGTTTAGGATAAGTAAAGAAAAGAATAGAATAACTGAGGATAGCAAAGTATGTGCGAATTCAGGGACAATTTAGGTTAATTTTGTAGTACAGAAAATAGGTCGTTACTTTTATTATCATTGTACTGTTTTTATTTTTATGTTATTTTATTTTTCTTACTTTTTCGATATGGTGATTTATAGCAAGGCGCTTCTTTAGTTTTCTTTAGTTTTTCTTTAGTTTTTTATTTTCCCTTTTTTGTTTTTATAATATTCTTATTTTTATTTTTATTTCTAATTTTATTTTTATTTACACTGTTACTTTCATTTTAAGTTCAGGGTACCAGACTGTGTACAAAACAGAAAGTAAGGGGAACAGAAAAGGGAAAGTAAAAAGAAAGGAGGTAGAAATAAGAAAGGCAGGAAAATAAATGGAGGGGAGATAGTTTAACACTGATACAATAAAAAGGAAAAGGGGGGAAGGCAAGAATAGGTAGGATAGGGCGTAGAGTGATAAGGTGATACAGATGCAGTATTGTAAATATAGCATATGACCGAAAATGTATATTTGGGTAAAGACATATGGCGTAAGTGCCTGTTATTATTAATTCATTTTTAGATTATATTTTTGATACAGGTTTGGCAAGCGGAGTATTATTTTTGTAAAGGTTCGGGACCGCTCCTAGCAAAAGCGCCTCATAATCCCATTGGGAATTGAATAAAGACATACAATACAATTAAATAATATTAATTTTTCCCATTATAATATATAAATTAAATAATATTAATATAATTAAAATATTAAATATTTATTTCAGAATAATATAAATTAAATATTATTAAATATTTATTTAAATACAATATGAATTGTATTTAAATGGGCCCTATACTTCAGGCCAACTTCAACCACTCGGCCAGGGTTCAGGACATGTTGTTTCAAACCCTGGCCGAGTGGAAGGCTGGGTTAGCGGTGGCCGCGGAGCCGTACCGAGTCCTCGACAGACCAGATTGGTTCGGGGACGAGGACGGCTCCGTGGCGATTATTGGCACCGCAGTACCCCCACACCCCGCCCCACTGGAACGGGGCCGGGGGTTCGTCGGCGTGCTGTGGGGTGAAATAGCGGTGGTGGGGCTCTATGCCCCGCCCAGATGGCCTCTCGCGCAATGTGAACAGTACCTGGACCGGGTAGGGGACTTTGTCTCCCGTTGTTCCCTCCGGCCAGTGCTAGTCCTCGGGGACTTTAATGCGCATGCGTCACTTTGGTGTTCCCCGAGGACAGACGCGAGAGGCAGGGCGGTCGTAAATTGGGCGGCGGGGCTAGGACTCCACCTGCTCAATGTGGGGTCCGTTAGCACCTACGTGCGTGCCCAGGGGGAGTCTATAGTCGATCTGACTTTCGCTACTCCCCTGGCCGCGCGTATGGTGCAGAGATGGAGGGTGGTGGAAGAGGCGGTCACACTTAGTGACCATCTATACATCCGCCTCGACCTTACCACCACCGCCTGCCGCCCCTGTGGACCACCTCCGCTACGACGGGCGCTGAAGAGGATGGACGAGTACGTGCTGATGGCTGCAGCCCTCGCTCTGGCCTCGCTGCCAACACCTGCCGGGCCGGTCGCGGACATTGTGGAGGAGGTAGAATGGTTCTGGGGAGCCATGAAGGCGGTGTGCGACGCCGCCATGCCCCGGGCCAAGAACCTCGCCAGACGGGCCGCCGGGCAAGGGACGAGCTCCTAGGCTCTCTCCAAAAGGACCCATGGGGGCGGCCATACAAAATGGTGATGGGCAAGCTTAAGCCCTGGGCACCCCCAGTCACGGAGAGCCTCGACTCCCAGTTTTTGGGACGGATAGTCGACACTTTGTTCCCACGAGAGAGGGAACACACCCGCCCCCCGCCGGACCACGAGGAGGTGGATTGGTCCGACGAACTGGGGGTCACGGAGGAGGAGCTGGCCGGGGCGATTAAACGGATGGGGGCCCGAAACACTGCTCTGGGCCCCGATGGCGTCCCCGGCCGTGCCGGACTGAAGGCTCTACGCGTCCTGGGTCCGAGATTGAGACGCCTCTCCAGCGCCTGCATTAAGGATGAAGTCTTCCCCGAACAGTGGAAGACGGGGCGGCTAGTCCTCATCCGGAAGGATGGGCGACCCGCCGAGAGTCCCTCGGCCTACCGGCCCGTCGTGCTGCTGGACGAGGTGGGGAAGTTGTTCGAGCGGATTCTGGTATCCCGCCTCGTCCAGCACCTGTCCCAGGAGGGTCCCGACTTGGCCGAGTCGCAATATGGCACCAGGCGGGGGCGCAGCACTATCGACGCAATCCAGTCGATGCGCTCCCGCTGCGACTCGGCCACGTCCCGGGGCAAGGTGGCGTTAGGCGTTAGTCTAGACATCGTCAACGCCTTCAACACCCTGCCACAAGGCGCCCCTCTACATGAGGAGGATCATCGGCGACTACCTGCGGGGCAGGAAGATTGTGTACAGTGGCCAGGATGCCCAGATGCACGAGAGGGTTGTGGACTGTGGCATACCCCAGGGTTCTGCGAAAGGCCCCACACTTTGGGACCTGGGGTACGACCCGGTCTTGCGGGTCGAGCTCCCGACCGGTGTGAGCCTTACGTGCTTCGCAGATGATACGCACGTGTTGGCCGTCGGTCGAGGGTGGAAAAGGACTAGCCGCCTCGCCGAGATTGGCGTCGCTGCCGTTGCCGCGGGGATCCGGCGGCTGGGGCTTCAGCTAGCTCACCACAAAACCGAGGCGATGTGGTTTTACTCGCCTCGACGAGGGGTTGCGCCACCGCCCCAGTCGGTGGTCCATGTGAGTGGAGTCGACGTCCAGGTGGGGAAGGGCCACAGGTACTTGGGCCTCCACCTGGACAGCCACTGGCGCTTCGAGGAGCACTTCGGTCGTCTGGCCCCTAGACTAGACAGTGCAAGCAACGCGCTTGCCCGTCTACTGCCCAATATCGGGGGGCCCAACGAGAAAGTTCGCCGTCTCTACGTGGGGATCATGCGGAGCATGGCCCTCTATGGTGCGCCCATATGGGCGAACGCCCTGATGGATTCCCGGCGCAGGCAGCAACTGCTGCGCCCGGCTGAGAGGAGGATAGCCATCAGGGTAATCAGAGGTTACGACACGGTCCGCTACGAGGCGGCGATGACCCTGGCGGGGGTTGTCCCCTTCAAGTTCCAAGCGGAGGGTGACGCCAAAGTCTTCTGGCGTCTGCGAGCGCTTCGTCTGGACGGGATCCCGCCAGACGAGATGACCGAAGCTGTTGCTAGGATTAGGCGCCAGGCCCGGCAGAGAGCCCTGGGTCGGTGGCGACGCGAGCTCGTCGAGAGCGGCGCCACCGCCCAGCGCGTAGCCGGGGCAGTCCTTCCAGTGCTCAGGAAATGGAGGGACCGCGGCCAGGGAAGGCTCACGTTTAGGACCACAAAGGTGCTCACCGGACACAGTTGTTTCGATGAGTTCCTGCACTGGATCCGGGCGGAGGGGACGGCAGCATGCGATCACTGCGAGACGTGGCGGGACACCGCGCAACATACCCTGGAGCACTGTCCAGCGTGTGCGCGGGCTCGTCACACCCTGCGGTGCGAAGTTGGTGGTGATCTCTCGCCGGCGGCACTTGTAAAAGAGATGCTCGCCGGCGAGAATCAGTGGAGGGCGGTGACCGATTACTGCGAGACGGTCATCGCCCAGAAGGAGGAAGCGGAGCGGGGTTGGGACAGAACCGATCCCATCCGCAGAAGAACGAGGGGGCGTCGTCGGGGGAGACCCCCTGACGGCGTCACCTGACGGAGATGGGGCGGTGGGTCGTGAAGATGTTACATACCAGGCCCACCGCCCCCAACGGGGAGAAGAGGATGGGGGGAGCACCCTCTCCCCCTGAAGAGGAGTTCTGTGGGGGGACACCAGTCACCCACCGGAAGAGGAGCACCGGGGAGGGGCGAATGCCCCTCCCCCAACACCGATCGCGCGGCCTCGCGAAACTTATGCGGAGTCGCAGGGCCGCAGCGGGCCGGGGCTGGGGCCTCGGTCCCTATTGCACGCGGCCCGAGGTGTGCCGTCATTGGGTGTGGCCCCCGATGGCGGCGGAGTTTGGCACGTAGAGGGAGGGCCAAAGCTAGACCCTCCACCGAGCCAGGCGGCGTCAACGCGCCATGGGTGTTTGGGCCCCGGTGTTGTTCGTCGGAAGTCCCGGGGCCCTCCCCAACACACAGCGTAGGCCACCGTGGGGGTTTTAGCCGGTAAAAATCCGGCACTACCCTCGGCTCATCCCCAGGAGGGCTGGGGGCGCCTTTCGAAGATTTCCCCCCCGTGAAAAAAAAAGTTTCAGGGTGAATCCATTGTGGATCTGGGCTGGGCGTCCCCTGTGGTCGGGCGCATGGTGCAAAATTGGCGGCGAGGGAGACGCTGAGTGATCATCTATACATCACCTTCAGCTATTCCCTCCCCGCCGCCCCCAGGCCGGCGCGTGGCCCGCCACTGCGCCGCTGGGTGCTGAAGAGGCTGGACAAGGACATGCTGATGGCCGCAGCCCTTGCCGGGCCGGTCGCGGACGTTGAGGGGGAGGCCGAGTGGTTCCGGGAGGCGATGACCGCAATATGCGACACCGCCGTGCCCCGGGCCCCGCGCCTGTCTCTCCGGAGGGCGGTGTACTGGTGGTCGGGCGACATTGTGGATCTCCGATCCGAGTGTCAGCACGCCGGGCGCCAGTGGCAGCGCGCCCGAAGGGCTCGAGTCCGCGACCCGGCGAGGAAGGATCTGCTGAGAGGCACATACCAGGTCTTCGTGGTAGCCCTGAGGCAGGCCATCAGGTACGCGAAATCCCGGGCGTGGGAGGAGCTCCAGGGCTCTCTGGACGAGGACCCGTGGGGGCGGCCTTACCGGATGATCATGGGTAAGCTCCGAGCATGGGCGCCACCGGTCTCGGAGAGCCTGGAACCCCAGCTGCTGACGCGGGTAATAGACACCCTCTTCCCCCGTTCCGGGGGACGTCGCACCCGCGCCACCAGCAAGGCCGGCGGAGCCCGTCGCCTGGTCCACCGACCTGGGGGTCACAGAGGAGGACCTGGACGATGCCGTCAGAAGGTTCGGGGCCAAGAACACCAAGGACGGCATCCCCGGCCGCGCCTGTGTTATCGCGTCCGGCGTCCTAGGTCCGAGGCTGTGCCGCCTCTTCAGCGCCGCTTTGGAGCAGGGGGTGTTCCCCTCGATATGAAAGAAAGGGCGGCTGGTCCTCCTCCGAAAGGACGGACGGCCCGCAGATTCTCCCTCTTCGTACCGGCCCATTGTGCTGTTGGACGAGGTGGGAAAGCTCTTCGAGCGTGTCATCGCAAACCGCCTCGTCCACCACCTGTCGAGCGTTGGCCCCGATCTGGCCGACATCCAGTTCGAGATTCGCGAGGGTCGCAGCACCATCGACGCTATCCAGCGGGTGCGCACACCCGCCGAGTTGGCCACGTCCCGGGGTGGGGTGGGGCTGGACGTTTCCTTGGACGTTACAAACGCGTTCAACACCCTGCCCCGTGGGACGATACGGGGGCGCTGATTCACCACAACGTCCCCCCGTATCTGCAGAGGATCATCGGGGCCTTCCTGGATGGCAGGTGGATTCTGTACACGGGCCGGGACGGTACACTGCACTGGAGAGAGGTCGACCGCGGAGTGCCCCAGGGGTCCAAACTGGGCCCCCCCTTATGGAACGTGGGGCACAACGCGGCGCGGCGGGTGAACCTCCCGCCCGGGGTGTGGACCACGGTATTCGCAGATGAATACTACCTGCTTGCCACCGGGCGGGACTGGTTGAGGACCTGCCGTCGTGCCGAGGTGGGGGTCGCCATCGTCTGAAGAGCGATCCGGGGGCTGGGTCTGGCGCTGGTTCCTCACAAGACCGAGGCCATGTGGTACTTCGAGCCTCGGCGTGGGATAGCCCCTCCGGCCCAGCTCTGGCTCGAGGTCGACGGGTGCCGGATCGTGATCGGCCGGGGTCTTCGATACCTAGGCCTGTATCTCGACAGCCACTGGCGGTTCGATGTTCACTTCGACCGCCTGGCTCCCCTATTGGAACAGGTGGCGACCTATCTTGGCCGCCTGTTGCCCAACCTCGGCGGGCCGGGAGTGAGGGTTCGCCTATACGTGGGAATCGTCCGGTCCATAGCCCTAAACGGGGCTCCGATATAGACCGGCGATCTGGCGGTCAGCAGGCACAGCTGCACTCTGCTGCGGCGGGTGGAGCGCCGGCTGGCCATCAGGATCGTGCGGGGCTACTGCACGATCCCCTACGAGGGGGCGATTGTCCTGGCGGTTCTCATCCCCCTCCGGTACAGGCGGAGGTCGAATGCAGTACATACTGGTATTCACGAGCCCTTCGCCAGGCCGGGGAAGAACTGCCGGGGCCGACGATAGACGAACACCGGAGCCAGGCCCGACTGGTCGCGGCGGAACGGTGGCAGAGATCCCTAGCAGAGGTGGCTGCCGCCGGAAGCCGCGCCGTCGGGGCGGCCCTGCCGGTGATATCCGAGTGGCGGGACCGCGGCCGCGGCGGCCTATCGTTCCGGGTCACGCAGGTGCTCTCCGGACACGGGGTGTTCGGGGAGTTCCTGTGCCGGAGGAACAGGGAATGGACCCTCCACTGTTGGCTCTGCGGGGCGGCGCGGGACACCGCACAACACACGCTGGCGGAGTGCCCGGTGTTTGCGGTGGCCAGCCACGCCCTGACGGTAGGAAGTAGGGGAGGATCTCTCGCCGGCAGGTGACGTGAGACAGATGCTTGCGGGCGAGACAGAATGGAGGGCCGTGACCACCTTCTGCGAGGAAGTCATGGCCCTCAAGGAGAGGTCCGAGCGGGATCGTGAAAGGTACGATCGTACGAAGGAAGGGCCCGTGTGCCCACCCCGCCTCCTGGGGAGATTTTACCGATGGTGTTTCTTGTGGGGGTGGGAGGGGTTGCGGTGTACCCTCCCGCCCCCTACGAAATGAGCCCGGACCCAGGTCGGACTCGGGGGCGTGCGGGTAGGGAACCCGTTCTCAATCGGGGGCCCCTCTCCGACCGCTTCTGGGGGTCCGGGTGACTCCGGGCGGAGAGTAGCGTCTCCCTCCCACGCTGAGGGTGGCGCTGGCTCCTGCAGGGGGGTGCAACGGAGCCGTGGGAGTCCCCCGCGGAGGGTGTCCGGCCACGGCTCACCGCAGCCCACAGGGGGACGACTCGGCGGGCCGCAGGCGCCCTGTTTGGGGGCCATCGCACACGGACCCGGGGTGTAGCCGGCACCGGAAGCCGGCGGAGCGAAGTGCTGCGCCTGATCTTCCTCGCGGGCGGGCGGGGAGTTGCTCCTCCCCGTAGCCTGTGAGGAGATCGAGGCGCGGGGACTGCAGGCGGTACGGGCTGGTGGGCCCGGCCGCCATTGCACCCAGTTCCCCCGCGATGGAGCCGGCACAGGGTGTGACCCCTGGTGCCGGCTGGGGGAGTTGTTACGTCCCCGGTGAGGTGCGCCGTCAGTGCACGGCGGGGGAGGCTCCGGAGTTATAGCAATCAGATCCAGGAGCCACTGCCATACGCCAGAGGAGGTCGCCGTGGGGTTTTAGTCAGTAGGAATCTGACACTCCCCCGCTGCCCTCCGCCAGGGGCGCGGGGTGTCTTATGCAAGATTTCGCCACGAAAAAAAGAAGGTTAGGTTAGGTTAGGTTAGGTTGGAGTCTCGTGCTGGCTGCCGAGCTAGTCGGACGTGTCGTTCGAGGGTCCCGTGGCCTGCCAGGCATCTGGCGCTGCGGGGTTGCATCGTTCTTTGTTTCCTTGATTTTTCTTGATTTTCTACAACTTCTTCGGGTTTTCTTCGGTTTTGCAACATCAGTAATTCCTACGATTTCGCTACCTCTGCGGCCCTAGCTGTGCTTCGCGGCGCCTCACGACTATGTGGATACTAAGTGCTAGGTTATCTTCTTTGGTGCATGTGTGTGCGCGTTCTTTTTGTGTCTCCCCGTAATCTGTGCGGTTCTATAAGTGTCACGGAAGTGTACCAGTGATACGAGCTCGCTTCGCTTATGTTTTACTGCAAGCGTGCTTTGCGGTTCTATTTCGAGATATATCGAGATATTTAAAAGTTCCGAAGCCGTACCAACATTATAAGCATGAAGAAACACTGTCGCCCATTTCTTTAAGGTAACTCTGCACCATTCTAAGCTGTATTCGCTATTCCGAGCTGCAAATGCCACTTCCAGCGCAGCTGTGCAGAAGAAGACCAAGAAGAAGAAGAAATATCTCGGAATATGTGCGTGACGACCCTTTCCTTGAGGTAAACCTGCAAATATCTCGGAATCGGTGCCAGCTATCGCGAAATGTTAAGAGAGCTTTTTTGTAGGAAATTAAATTTCCTACTATTCATCATCTATGACATTTTTTGATCAGATGCGTAGTTTTCCAGATATATCAAGTATTTTAAAAGTTCCGAAGCCGCACCAACATTATAAGGATGAAGAAACACTGTGGCCCCTTTATTTGAGGTAACTCTGCACTATTCTAAGCAGTATTCGCTATACCCAGCTGTAGATGCCACTTCCAGCGCAGCTGTGCAGAAGACCAACGAGAAGAAGGAATATCTCGGAATATGTGCGAGACGCTCCTTTCCTTGAGGTAAATCTGCAAATATCTCGGAAACGGTGCGAGCTATGGCAAAATGTTAACAGTCCTTTTTTGTAGGAAATTAAATATCCTACTATTTATGTTGTACGACATTTTTTGATCAGATGCGTAGTTTTGGAGCTCTGGCTCCAAAAAACGCGGAATTTCACTGCGAATCGTTTCCAATTTGCGAAAGTTATCCTTAAATAATGTCCAATGTTTATAATTAACACCCCGTACACCGGAAACACGACGTCAAAATGCCGCGTAACACGCACATCACGTTTTCGTTATTTAACAATAAATTAACACAATATTTAATCAAAAAACGACATAATAGCACTTCCGAACACATAATAAAAATGATTTTACCAAAAAACGAAGCCGCTATCCATAGATAAGCCGCCAGATAACTAAGCCGCTATCCACCGCGTTGAAAATCTAATTACGGAGCGACCACGAAACACGTCCGCTCATCCTCGACGCGACGAGCGGGAATCCAACCTTTTTTTTTTTCGTGGGGAAATCTCACATAAGACCCCCCGCCACCCGCGGGGGAGGGCAGCGGGGGAGTGTCAGATTCCTACTGACTAAAACCCCACGGCGACCTCCTCTGGCGTATGTCAGAGGCTCCAGGACCTGATTACTATAACTCTGGAGCCTCCCCCGCCGTGCGCTGAAAGCGCCCCTCACCGGGGGAGTAAGAACTCCCCCAGTCGGCACCAGGGGTCGCACCCGGTGCCGGCTCCATCGCGGGGGAACTGCGTGCAATGGCGGCCGGGCCCCCCAGCCCGTACCGCCTGCAGTCCCCGCGCCTCGATCTCCTCACAGGCTACCGGGAGCAGCAACCCCCCGCCCGCCCGCGAGGAAGATCAGGCCCAACGCTTCGCTCCGTCGGCTTCCGGTGCCGGCTACACCCCGCGTCCGCGTGCAATGGCGCCCAAACAGGGCGCCTGCGGCCCGCCGAGTCGTCCCACTGTGGGCTACGGTGCACCGTGGCCGGCCACCCACCAGTGGGACTCCCTCGGCTCCGATGCACCCCCCCTGCGGGGGCCAGGGCCACTCCCAGCGTGGGAGGGAGACGCTACTCTCCGCCCGGAGTCACCCGGCCCCCCGGAAGCGGTCGGAGAGGGGCCCCCGTTTGAGAGCGGGGTCCCCACCCGCCCGCCCCCGGGTCCGACCAGGGTCCAGGCTCATTTCGTCCGGGGCGGGAGGTTACACCGCGACCCCTCCCACCCCCACAAGAAACACTCCCCGTAAAACCTTCCCACATCCGTCGCGCCGGGTGGGCAAGTAGCGAAAGCCTCCATCGCCCCCCACCCCCCGCACCCCTTGTGGCGGCGGATCCCTGCGACGTCGTCGCGTCCCACGTCCGCGACTTCACCGAGCGGGATCATACCTTTCTCGATCCCGCTCGGACCTCTCCTCGAGGGCCATGACCTCCTCGCAGAAGGTGGTCACGGCCCTCCATTCTATCTCGCCGGCAAGGATCTGTCCCACGACGCCTACCGGCGAGAGATCCTCCCCTATTTCTGCCGTCAGGGCGTGGCGGGCCACCGCAAACACCGGGCACTCCGCCAGCGTGTGCTGTGCGGCGTCCTGCGCCGCCCCGCAGAGCCAACACTGGGGGGTCCATTCCCTGTTCCTCCGGCACAGGAACTCCCCGAACACCCCGTGTCCGGAGAGCACCTGCGTGACCCGGAACGACAGGGCGCCGTGGCCGCGGTCCCGCCACTCCGATATCATCGGCAGGACCGCCCCGACGGCAGCCCCCTCTGTTAGCGGTCTCTGCCATCTTTCCGCCGCGACCAGTCGGGCCTGGCTCCGGTGTTCCTCGACCGTCGGCCCCAGCGGGTCCTCCCCGGCCTGGCGGAGGGCTCGCGAATGCCAGTATGTACTGGATTTGACCTCCGCCTTGTACCGGAGTTGGATGAGACCCGCCAGGACCATCGCCCCATCGTAGGAGATGGTGCAGTAGCCCCGCACGATCCTGATGGCCAGCCGGCGCTCCACTCAACGCAGCAGAGTGCAGCTGTGCCTGCTGACCGCCAGATCGCCGGCCCATATCGGAGCCCCGTATAGGGCTATGGACCGGACGATTCCCACGTATAGGCGGCGAACCCTCACTCCCGGCCCCCCGAGGTTGGGCAACAGGCGGCCAAGATTGGTCGCCACCTGTTCCAATCGGGCAGCCAGGCAGTCGAAGTGAACATCGAACCGCCAGTGGCTGTCGAGATACAGACCGAGGTATCGAAGACCCCGGCCGATCACGATCACGGCCGTGGCCCACACCCCGGGCGGGAGGATCACCCGCAGCGCTGCGTTGTACCCCACGTTCCATAAGTGGGGGCCCAGTTTGGACCCCTGGGGCACTCCAGAGTCGACCTCCCTCCAGTGCAGCGTACCGTCCCGGGCCGTGTACAGTATCCACCTGCCATCCAGGAAGGCCCCGATGATCCTCTGCAGATACGGGGGGACGTTGTGGTGATCCAGCGCCCCCCGTATCGTCCCATGGGGCAGGGTGTTGAACGCGTTTGTAACGTCCAAGGTGACGCCCAGCGCCACCCCACCCCGGGACGTGGCCGACTCGGCGAGGGTGCGCACCCGCTGGATAGCGTCGATGGTGCTGCGACCCTCGCGAAACCCGAACTGGATGTCGGCCAGATCGGGGCCAACGCTCGACAGGTGGTGGATAAGGCGGTTTCCGATGATACGCTCGAAGAGATTTCCCACCTCGTCCAACAGCACTATGGGCCGGTACGCAGAGGGAGAATCTGCGGGCCGTCCGTCCTTTCGGAGGAGGACCAGCCGCCCCTCCTTCCAAATCGAGGGGAACACGCGCTGCTCCAATAAGGCGCTGAAGAGGCGGCACAGCCTCACACCTAGGATGCCGGGGGCGATAACACAGGCGCGGCCGGGGATGCCGTCCGGGCCCGGAGCGGTTTCCTTGGCCCCGAGCCTTCTGACGGCATCGTCCAGCTCCTCCTCTGTGACTCCCAGGTCGGCGGACCAGGCGACGGGCCTGGCCCTGATCATGGCCTCACAGCAGGTGGTCTTCGCCCCGGGCGCGACCGTTAGCGTGACCGCCGAGGTTTTCGGGGGGCGGGCGAGGCAGGGCTTCTTTGGTGCCTCCTTTGTCGCCTTGCCCCCCGCGGTTCCCTCCTTTCGTGTGGCTGAGGGATTTGTCGTCCCGCCATCGTCCTCCCTGTCTTCTTCGCCGGCGGCGGAGGGGGGGCCATCTCCACACCCTTCTTCTTCGCCGCCTCTGCCTTCTTGGCTTTGCGGCCTATCACATTACACCACGCCTCGGTCTCCTGGTGGTGGTCCTCCTGGATTTTTGCCATCCTGTCGGCAACGAACGAGCCGGAAGAGGCCGTAGGGCGGGGAGGAGCGCGAGTCCCAGCCGCCCCCGAACCCTTTTTCTGGGGTTGCGGAGTTCCCCCGGATGTCGTGGGATCCCCGCGCTGTTACCTCTGCCCCTTCCCCTGCCGTCTAGAGGTGGCAGGAGCGGGGCACCCAGCGGCGCCCGCCGGAGGGCGGGGCCGGGTCCGCTCCCCGACGAGCTCCCGCCTGAGGTCGGCCACGCTACGGACGACGAAGGCAGCGGTGCCATCCATGAGCGCGGCCGTCCCCGACGCCCCCCCCCTTGGCGGCCGGGACCTCGTGCTTGGTGGGGTCGTCCATGGCCCACCCCCGTTCGGTCGCGGCAGGCGACCGGGGCGGGGTCCTCCGTCTCCTCCAACGTGGTAGCCCTCCGACAGCTCCTCTTCGGCCGGGCCTCCTGCTCCAGCGGGGACGCCGGCCGCGACGCCTTGCTGGTGCCAGGGGCGGCCGGGACTTCTACCGCCGGGGGCCTCTCGCGCAGAGTCTCCAGCTCCCGCCACAGCATCGCAATCTCCTCCCCTTGTGACGCTATTTTGGCGTCGCGGAGCAGTAATTGGGCCCTGAGCTCCTCCGTGCCGTGGTCGTCGCGGTGCCGTGCGGCCCTCAGCCCCAGCTCCTTTACGACCGCATCCACGTCGCGGGATGCCTCCCTGACGGCACGGACACCAGTGCCCTTCAGGTTTTTGGAGCACCCCGCGACCTTCTCGACCTTTACGGCGCGCTCCACAAGGTCTGGCGAGGGGAGTTGGCGCACCTCCCGCGCAATTTCCTCCGCCTCCCTCAGCTTCAGGACCGACCGGCTTGGCTGGCGGGGGGCCGCGCCGACGTCCAGTAGCTCCCTAGTTGCCTGGAGCTCCATCTCCTCCCGCTGTAGGCGCAGGAATTCTTCTTTCTTTGCGGCAAGGGCCACGTAGTCCCCCGATGTATAGGGGCGTCCCATCTTTGCCGCAGCCGAGGTTCTGGGGGTCGTGGGCGGCACCGAGATCACCGGCCCATCCGACTCCTCCTCGCTGTCAACCGGCTGTCGCCAGAATCCCCTCTCAGAGCCAGCAGAAAAAGCCCTGCTGCCCCTGGTGGATCCCGCCGACATGGGTCGCGCCCTTCTGGCCCGAGCGGGAGCCGCGGCCCTAATGGGCCCCGGCTGCGCCGTCTCCTCATCCCTCGCCGACCTGACCGTGTCAGGTTCCTTGCCTGAGTTGTCATCGTTTCGTCCCGTCCTGTGCCTTGTTTTTGGATTGTAGAATTTTCCATGTTCGTCCCACGAGTAGGTCGGGTCCCAGGTCCGCCCAGGCAGAGCCGCCTTACCTGGGTAAGGCAGACACACCCGGGGGGTCGCCAGGTACCCCGGGGTTGGTCGCTAGCGACTGGTGCACCCACCAGCCACCCCTGGTGCTAACTCCAGGGGCACCCTCCACACCGCGTACCGCAGCTTGGGGCTAGGGATTTTTGAAGAGATTGTCATCCTCGCAGGCCGGCCGCTGAAGGCAAGCCTCCTGTTCCAGCGAAACGTGACCACTGGATTACGGTATAATTGCTAGGGCATTCCGGGTTCGCTACCCGCACCAGACTGCCACGCAGCCTGGCCCCTGGAGAACTCAACGACGCCGCTGCAACCTTCATCGCCTCTCAACCCTGGACCTTACCGGCATGGTAGTACCTTCCAGAGTCCAAAGGCCGTAGCCCAAGGACTCCGCCGGCATCGCCCCAAGTCCTTATTGAGGACATTCCAGCGGCAGCGATCGTCCCCCTTTCAGTCGCCTTGTACGACAGGCAGGGGTTACCGTGTCTGTATTCTTTCCCCCAGTCACAGGGGAGGTTTTAATGGGGTTTCCGTCCCTCGGTGTTTGGTCCGCTGGAGCTATCGCTCCTACCCTCCATGCGCTCCGAATAGTGCA
>NW_025791112.1:0-56616 GCF_907164935.1 Osmia bicornis bicornis
GCAATCTTGAAATAGTCAAAAATTCTAAAGTTGACAAGAAACCAGGGTCAGTGATTCGTTGTTGAAGGACTATGTTAGTATTATGATTGAAAATTGAGAAGAGTCGTAGATTTGAATTAACTTATCATAAGAATAAAATTAAGAGGCAATTAATATAGTCCCGCGAAGGCAATTGATGCGAATCTTTCTCAAAATTAAGCGTTGCCAGGGAGATAGGTAGGTATTCGAACAATGAAGCATGTATTAGAGTTGAGTTTTCATGATTGGATTTAAAATTAGGCGTGAGAGCTAGAAGTTTTAAGCGTCTCGTCAAGCGGGTGAAAGGCACGCACCGGCGGGCGATGAGCGTATTAAGTCGCCCACTCGCACGTAATGTCCAGAACTAAGTCGATGAGACGACCATCGGCCGATGTAAGAAGAACTGCAAGCGAGCCGCGTCCGTGTACGACGGCCTGAAGGCGCCAATCTGGAGAGACTCCGCGCCAGGTCCCTTTTTAGTCGCCTTTTACGACAAGCCAGGGAGGCTGGAGACGTATTCTGTAACCCCCGCCTCCAGGGGAAATTCAATTCCATGTTTCAAATCATAGCCCAGCAAAGAACCAGGACACGAACGTGATGAGCCTGGAGTTTGAGCTTGCCGATTGACAGTCGTGCAGCGCAGGAAATATAATTATATTTAGGTTGATAGAATGTAGTTTGCATATAAGAGTATGTTATAGTTCAACATTTCCAAATTAAGGACAACAGGGAGCTAGAGTTGATAATTCATAATTCATAATTATGAATCTATACTAGTGATTAGAAGTTGAGAGGGATTCGTAAAGTGAGTTTTGTATTAACGTGGGAGTTGAAGCTAAGGGGCCATAAATGTAAGTTCACAAAATAGGCTGCTGATCTCTATTTCAGGATTTAGAATCAGCAGAATGCTAGAAACGATGTTCGCATTGTTCACGGATGCGTCGCGAAATTACCACAAAAATTCTAATGCTCTCGGTCGATAACGAACGAGAGCGCCGTTAGCGACTTCACCAACATTTTAAAGATTAACAGTCGCAGCGGCGACTAGAGCGCCGCGATTACCGATTCCCATGTGGAACTGCCGAATCCGAATTATTAGTGTGAAAGCAATCAAGGCGATAACAGCGACCAAATATCCAAACCAATTATAACCAGTTCATCTTTAGTAAAGTTCAGTATAAGTGAACAGTTTTGTTTCAATCAACAAATAAATTGACGAATTGTAAATTATACGCACGACGAGTAATATCTTTATTAAATACACGAATTACAAGTGAAAGTGTTTTTAAATTCCTCCTCGAAGTTCCAATTCAGTGATAAGAATTTATCAGTGCCTTTCCACTACCAATTCAAACAAATTTTCCACACAATCGCCTACATAAAATTGGTCCTTCGAGCCGGATTGGGATCGAGGAAAATCAACCAGGTACTCGTCCACCTACAATTCGAAAATTAAACCGTTAACGGCCATGAGCACTCTCGAAGAACTACTGCATAAGCAAATGCAAACCATGCGCTCAATTGACCGAGCGCTCACCAATTTCAAGAAGCTGGGGCAAACCAAGATGACCGCAGCAACAACCCAAAACCGGATGACCATGCTGAAAGAAGCGTATCAACAAAGTCAAGATCTGGACTCAAGGATCACCGCCTGTATCGATCAAAAGACGAGGTCCAGCCTACCGTACTTCGTTGAGAATCATTTTATCCAGGCCGAGGAGCGGTATCAGGAAGCAATGGACTTCATGGCGGAAATGCTAGCCCAGGTCACACCTACAACCGAGCCATCAGCAAACGTAAGTTTTTCAAATTCAGTGACGTCACGACAAACGGCTCACTTACCAAAGATACAATTGCCGTCCTTCGATGGAAAGTTCACGGAGTGGGAAAGTTACCGTGACCGTTTCACCTCCATGGTGATCAACAATGCTTCCTTAACGAACGTTGAACGTCTCCATTTTTTGTGCTCCTCGCTAGCGGGCGAAGCGAGCGAAGCCGTTAGTCACCTACCTGTAACCGAAAACAATTTTGAAGTCGCGTGGAAAATAATAACAACGCGCTACGATAACAAACGTCGGTTAATATCAACCCATTTGAATACCTTGTTTTCGTTACCATCTGTTTCGTCCGAAACACCGCATGATTTGAAAATGTTACGTGACAAAATAAACGTTTCGCTTCAAATGCTCCGAAATTTAAACCGCCCGGTTGATAATTGGAGTGACGTAATTGTTTTTCTCGGAGCTCAAAAATTAGATCGCGCGTCGCGAAAAGCATGGGAATTCACTCTCAGCGATAATACCGATTTTCCCACCTACGACGAATTCGATGCGTTTTTGCTTAAGAGAATTCGCGCTTTAGAAAGTCTACCGGAAACCAAACGCGACAAACAAAGCGAAGCGGAAAAATATAAATCGATCAAACCAAAAAATATATCTGCGCATTCCACGACTTCGACCAAAATAATCTGCCCCGTCTGTCGGCAAAATCATTTAATATATCAATGTCCGTCATTTCTTTCAAAAACAAAATCTGATCGCTTCAATTTTATTAAGCAACAGAAACGGTGCGTAAATTGTTTTTCAATCAAGCATGCTGCCGCACATTGTAAGAGCCCTCATCTTTGTAAAGAATGCAACCAACGGCATAACACATTATTACATTTTTCGACCGCCAAGGACGTTGCACCGCCAATACCGCAGACGAGCTCCGCTACTTCCGAAACCGAAATCGAGATAAGTACAAATGTCGCTTCTGGTACGCTTACTAATGCAAGTATTCTTCTCTCGACAGCACGCGTCCGAGTACATTCTAGCCAGGGCCGATGCATCAGTGCTCGAGCGTTGCTTGACCAAGGCTCAGCCGCTACACTCATAACGGATCATTTAGCTCAGTCGCTCCGTCTTGATCGCACTAGGCAGCACACACGCATTACCGGAATCGGTGAAAACCATTCTCATGCTACTCAAGTGGCTGCTATTATTATCACGCCGGCTGAATCGAATGAACCTGCATATTCGACCACCGCTATTATAATGAAATCGTTAACCAGGTATGTACCCGCGCGAAACCATGCACAAGCTAATTGGTCTCACCTTGCAGATTTGAACCTTGCGGACAAGGAACCGATGAGCTCGGACCCAATTGATATCATCATTGGAGCGGATCTTTATGGCCAACTTTTATTGCAAGGGGTGAGAAAGGGCCCTGCGTGTAATCCTGTCGCTCAAAATACCACGATAGGATGGATACTCTCAGGTCCGATCCAATGCCAATCCTCGTCTTCCACAGTCGGAATTCACCACCTTTCAATCCTCGAAAACCTCGACCAGGATCTACGCCGGTTCTGGGAACTTGAGGACGTTTTCACTCCTACGATCCTGACTCCTGAAAATAAGAATTGCGAATCACACTTCCAATCCACGCATTACCGCGCACCAAATGGACGCTATATCGTTCGACTACCATTTAAAACCAAACCTCCCATTCCGTTAGGAGAATCACGATCCGGAGCATTAAAAAGTCTTCATTCATTAGAGAATCGTCTTCGTCGCGACTCATCCAAAGCAGATGAGTATAAAACCTTCCTTGCAGAGTACCAAGCTCTCGGACACATGAAAAAAGTCAATTCTCTTCCACCAAATACTCGAAATTGTTATTATATACCGCATCACGCTGTTATTCGTGAAAGTAGCGCCACAACTCGCCTTCGCGTTGTTTTTAATGCATCACGCAAAACGTCTAACGGGACGTCACTTAACGATCATCTTTTCACCGGGCCGAAACTCCAACAAGATCTGGTATCCATATTAATTCGATGGCGTCAATTCCAATTTGTTTATACGGCGGATGTTGCAAAAATGTATCGCCAGATACTAGTCGATCCTCAAGACCTCGATTACCAAAGAATTCTTTGGCGCGATTCTCCACATGGGGCCGTTGAGGAATATCAACTCCTCACAGTCACTTATGGGACTGCTCCAGCTCCGTATCTTGCCTTGCGAGTTTTGCAACAGCTCGTCGAGGATGAGGGATCGAGTTTTCCCGACGCAATTTCAATAATCCGGGACCAAGCCTATGTTGATGATTTTCTTTTTGGTGGCGATAGCCTCGAATCAGTTCGCCAATTGCGAAACCAAATTAAAACGCTTCTCGCCAAAGGTGGCTTCTCGTTACGAAAGTGGGCCAGCAATGACCCAGCCTTGCTCACTGATATGAATCCAGAGGATCACGGCCTCGCAACCAGCAAATCCTTGCAAGTTCATGAAATAATTTCGGTCCTTGGAATAATTTGGAATCCCGCTTTGGATCAATTTCGTTTTAAAGTTTCAAACCAAATCCTTACAAACAACCCAGCCAACACTAAACGAACAGTCCTGTCAACGATAGCGAAACTGTACGACCCTTTAGGGTGGATCTCTCCAGTCATCATTGTAGCAAAAATTTATATCCAGAAACTCTGGTCACTTCGTTGCGATTGGGATGATATTCTTCCAGCTGCCATTCTCACTGAATGGCAGAAATTTTGTATTCAGCTTCCCGAATTGGAAAAACTATCCATACCGCGAAAAATCGCTCCAAGAACTATTCGAACGCAGAGCCTGCATGGGTTCTCAGATGCCTCAACCAAAGCTTACGCCGCGATAGTTTATTCACGAAGTATCCTGTCTGATGGTACCGTTACTGTCTCTCTATTAATAGCCAAAACGCGGGTCGCTCCACTTAAAACGATTAGTATTCCTCGATTGGAGTTGTGCGCCGCACTTCTTCTCGCCCAACTTTTAAAATTTGTATCCACCGCACTAAAAGAGCAATCGATCGAATGTCATTGTTGGACGGATTCTCGCGTAACTCTCGCATGGCTGAATCAATCAGCCACTCGATGGAAACCGTTCGTGGCAAACCGCGTTGCAAAGGTACAAAATCTTGTGTCACATGCGCAATGGCATTACGTGCCCACCAATGAAAATCCAGCCGATTGCGCTTCGCGGGGAATGCCAATCCAAAAATTAAAAGATTACCTGTTATGGTGGTCTGGTCCGCAATGGCTAAAAACGTCCTCGTGGCCCACCGACAGGAACTTATCGTCTCCAAACACGTCGCTTGAAGAAAAACAGTCGAGCCTCCAGAGCATGGCTACCTGTGTTGATCAATGGGAATTAACATTTCGATATTCTTCATGGTCGAAACTATTGCGAGTAACGGCATACTTACTTCGCTTCATCCAAACCCTTCGCGTAAGAATTAAAAGTCAACCTGACCAAAACCTTCCCACGAGATGTATTAAGGCATCTGCTTCATCAATAATTCTGACTCCAAATTTAGTTAAGCAAGCCAAATTGTACTGGTTAAAAAAGTTGCAACAAGAGGCCTTTCCAGAGGAGAGGAGAGCCTTAAGGTCATCCAAACCAATCCCAAAAACAAGTCCTCTCCTCTCATTAACTCCGTACTTAGATTCGGAAGGGTTAATTCGAGCACGGGGACGGCTAGCAAACTCCCAACTAGAAAAAAATGCAAAGACACCGATCATTCTTCGATCACATCCACTCCTAACCTTATTAATTGAGAGCACACACCGCAATTTGTTACACGCAGGTCCGAAACTCACGCTTGCACACTTACGCAACGAATACTGGATTATTCGAGCACGCGCTACAATCCGCAGTGTTTTATATAAATGCGTGGCGTGCACTCGGGAAAAAGCTGTAGTGCCGTCCGAGCTCATGGGAAACTTGCCCGTCTCTCGAGTCACCAAGGTAGAACGACCATTTATTAACACCGGGGTCGATTATGCAGGCCCAATTCAGGTCCGAACAACATCCGGTCGCGGTCACAAAGCTCACAAAGCTTACATCGCGGTTTTTGTTTGCTTGACAATTAAAGCAATCCACATTGAGCTCGTCAGCGATTATAGCTCCGCAGCGTTCATGGCCGCCTATCAACGATTTGTGTCTCGCCGCGGCCTTCCGAAAACAATGTATTCTGACAACGGAACCACATTTCAAGGCGCGAATCGTGAGTTAACCGCTGCTTTTCGCTCGGCAACTAAAAACCCCGATTTTGGCAACCAATTAGCAACCGACGGAGTTGAATGGCATTTCTTGCCCCCGAACGCTCCCCATTTCGGCGGATTATGGGAAGCAGCCGTGAAAAGCGTAAAACACCATCTCAAACGCACTATTGGCTCGCATACTTTAACGTTTGAAGAAATGCTAACCTTATTATGCCGAGTAGAAGCATGTCTTAACTCACGACCGCTCGGTGCCGAATCCGATTGTCTCGACGATTACAACACGTTGACACCGGGACATTTCTTAATCGGAACCGCTTTACTAGCGTCACCAGAACCGACCGTATTTGATGTCCGGGACAATAGATTATCGCGCTGGCAACTTGTACAAAAAATCACCGAAACATTCTGGAAAGCGTGGCGCAACGACTATCTACACACCTTACACCAACGACCGAAATGGAAAACTACGCAAAATCTTACCAAAGTAGGTCAGCTTGTCCTGCTTCGTAGTCAGAACCTTCCACCAAGTCGATGGGAACTCGGACGAATTACTGCGTGTCATCCAGGAGACGATGGCCTCGTCCGAGTCGTCACACTAAAAACAGCGAATTCCGAATATAAACGTCCCATCTCCAAACTATGTTTCCTTCCGATCGCGATCAACGCCGAAGTCACAGAATCTACGACGCCAAATAGTAATGCGTAGTTATATTTTCACGATACCACGATTAATATCAGTTAATGTATATCCGAGCGAATTCTTAAATTGTAATCACATAATTATTTAAACTTACCTTTATCGCCGACACCATAATCATTGTTAAGGTTCCACATTCCAATCACGAGTAATTTCCAATCACGTTCACTATATTGCATCACTCTTGTTGAATGAATTCATTCAACGGGGGGCGGCGTGTTCACGGATGCGTCGCGAAATTACCACAAAAAATTCTAATGCTCTCGGTCGATAACGAACGAGAGCGCCGTTAGCGACTTCACCAACATTTTAAAGATTAACAGTCGCAGCGGCGACTAGAGCGCCGCGATTACCGATTCCCATGTGGAACTGCCGAATCCGAATTATTAGTGTGAAAGCAATCAAGGCGATAACAGCGACCAAATATCCAAACCAATTATAACCAGTTCATCTTTAGTAAAGTTCAGTATAAGTGAACAGTTTTGTTTCAATCAACAAATAAATTGACGAATTGTAAATTATACGCACGACGAGTAATATCTTTATTAAATACACGAATTACAAGTGAAAGTGTTTTTAAATTCCTCCTCGAAGTTCCAATTCAGTGATAAGAATTTATCAGTGCCTTTCCACTACCAATTCAAACAAATTTTCCACACAATCGCCTACAGCATAGTGAAAGGTTACACTAGAGTTATGAGAGGTTTCTTACTCTGGTTTTAGGTACATATGTGAGCTAGAAATTAGATTTAAGATTGGATGGATTCAGCCGTTGATGAGCCGGTAATCGCAGTTGCTTGCCAGAGCCCTAGCTGCTTGCCCAAGCAGTTGCACAATTGAAGTTAGAGTATAATTGAGACTTCAGCAGGTCAGAGATCACCCGAACCGCGTGAGCCACTCGTTGGAGGCGAAGCGCCTCGTCGAGAGATGGGAGAAACATGCGGCGAGCGACGAGCGAATTCCGCCGCCCGCTTGCGGGTGATGATAAAAACAGGTCAGTGGATCAGCGATCAGTCAACGTCCAAGGAGTGTGGCCAAGTCGCGCCCATGCACGTGAAACCCGCCGTTAGCTATAATAAAGACTTCGCTCGCGACCCCTTTTGCTTCATTTTTAACGAAGTCGGGCCAAGGAAGCTGGGGACGGGTTCTACAATCCCCGCCTCCAAAGGGAGTTCAATTCAATTAATACAGTTCTCTACTTTGCTAGTTGGTCGGACAGACGAGCCATAGTGCCACAGGAGATATAAGAGATATGAAAGAAGCATTTATAGATTTGGGCTATACTTGGTTACATGAGGGTTTAGCACAATCGTTTGCATATTTCTGACAGAGAGCCCGATACTTGGTGAGCAGACGACAGCTTCCAGAAGCCATCGCCGGTTTGTAATTAACAGAGAGCAAACTATGTTTGAATTAGGTTATGCAATTGTGTTTGCGTTTGATTAGTTTATAATGTATGAAGCTGAAATTGAGACTAGGGTTGAGGCTGGGATTGAAATTAAAATTTCCTTGTTCAAACTTACCCTTCCTTCGGTTATTTGTGCGGGAGTGACATACCATTATGACAACCGTGGGCGGCTCGCAATGTGTGTTGCAGTTGCCCTTTCGTAAGACAGGCTGAGAAGGTGTCAAACTTGATTGATATGCCAAATCAGGGTTGATTAGCCGTCCAGATAAAAGGCAGCATCAACAATGGCAGCAGTGCACGTAACCTTCCTTTGGTTCTCTCAAAACCTCATGTCACAGTTCTCATCTCGTGAGTCGGGTTGGGTAGATGTCAATTTAGATTTGGTGAGGCAGATCAGGGTGGACCAGTCGCCAAGATAAGGAGGCTGCATCAGCAATGCCCATTACACTCGAGGTCCTCGATGAATGTACGTCGCAGCCACGAAATAGAACCGCAATGCACGCTTGCAGTAAAACATTAGTGAAGCGAGCTCGTATCACTGGTACACTTCCGTAACACTTATAGAACCGCACAGATTACGGGGAGACACAAAAAGAACGCGCACACACATGCGACAAAGAAGATAACCTAGCACTTAGTATCCACATAGTCGTGAGGCGCCGCGAAGCACAGCAAGGGCCGCAGAGGTCGCGAAATCGTAGGAATTACTGATGTTCCAAACCGAGGAAAAACCGAAGAAGTTGTAGAAAATCAAGAAAAATCAAGGAAACAAGGAGCGATGCAACCCCGCAGCGCCAGATACCTGGCAGGCCATGGGACCCTCGAGCGACACGTCCGACCAGCTCGGTAGCCAGCAGGAGACTCCAACCTAACCTAACCTAACCTAATCTCTTTTTTTTCGTGGGGAAATCTTGTATAAGACCCCCCGCGCCCCTGGGGGAGGGCAGCGGGGGAGTGTCAGATTCCTACTGACTAAACCCCACGGCGACCTCCTCTGGCGTATGGCAGAGGCTCCGGGACCTGATTACTATAACTCTGGAGCCTCCCCCCGCCGTGCGCTGAAACCGCCCCTCACCGGGGGAGTAACAACTCCCCCAGTCGGCACCAGGGGTCGCACCCGGTGCCGGCTCCATCGCGGGGGCACTGCGTGCAATGGCGGCCGGTCCCCCCAGTCCGTACCGCCTGCAGTCCCCGCGCCTCGATCTCCTCACAGGCTACGGGGTGGAGCACCCCCCGCCCGCCCGCGAGGAAGATCAGGCGCAGCACTTCGCTCCGCCGGCTTCCGGTGCCGGCTACACTCCGGGTCCGCGTGCAATGGCGCCCGGATAGGGCGCCTGCGGCCCGCCGAGTCTTCCCCCTGTGGGCTCCGGTGAGCCGTGGCCGGCCACCCTCCAGGGGGACTCCCTCGGCTGCACTACACACCCCCTGCGGGGGCCAACGCCACTCCCAACGTGGGAGCGAAATCGCCACTCTCCGCCCGGAGTCACCCGGCCCCCCCGAGGCGGTCGGAGAGGGGCCCCCGATTGAGAACGGGTTCCCCACCCGCACGCCCCCGAGTCCGACCCGGGTCCGGGCTCATTTCGTCCGGGGTGGGAGGGTACACCGCGTCCCCTCCCGCCCCCACAAGAAACACCCCCCGTAAAATCTCCCCAGGAGGCGGGAGGGCACACGGGCCCTCCGCTACACTACCCCGTCCCGTATACGTCGCGCCGGGGGGGCAAACAGCGAAAGCCACCATCGCCACTCCGCGCCCCTTGCGGCGGCGGATCCTGGCGACGTCGTCGCGTCCCACGTCCGCGACCTCACCGAGCGGGATCGTACCTTTCACGATCCCGCTCGGACCTTTCCTTGAGGGCCATGATCTCCTCGCAGAAGGTGGTCACGGCCCTCCATTCTGTCTCGCCGGCAAGCATCTGTCTCACGACGCCTGCCGACGAGAGATCCTCCCCTATTTCTGCCGTCAGGGCGTGGCGGGCCACCGCAAACACCGGGCACTCCGCCAGCGTGTGTTGTGCGGTGTCCCGCGCCGCCCCGCAGAGCCAACCGTGGGGGGTCCATTCCCTGTTCCTCCGGCACAGGAATTCCCCGAACACCCCGTGTCCGGAGAGCACCTGCGTGACCCGGAACGACAGGCCGCCGTGGCCGCGGTCCCGCCACTCCGATATCATCGGCAGGACCGCCCCGACGGTGCGGCTTCCAGCGGCAGCCCCTTCTGCTAGGGATCTCTGCCACCCTTCCGCCGCGACCAGTCGGGCCTGGCACCGGTGTTCCTCGATCGTCGGCCCCGGCGGGTCTTCCACGGCCTGGCGGAGGGCTCGCGAATACCAGTATGCCGTAGCCCCGCACGATCCTGATGGCCAGCCGGCGCTCCACCCATCCGCAGCAGAGTGCAGCTGTGCCTGCTATGGGTCGCCGGCCCATATCGGAGCCCCGTTTAGGGCTATGGGCCGGACGATTCCCATGTATAGGCGGCGAACCCTCACTCCCGGCGGCCCGAGGTTGGGCAACAGGCGGCCAAGATTGGTCGCCACCTGTTCCAATCGAGGAGCCAGGCGGTCGAAGTGAACATCGAACCGCCAGTGGCTGTCGAGATACAGGCCGAGGTATCGAAGACCACGGCCGATCACGATCCGGCACCCGTCGACCTCGAGCCAGAGCTGGGCCGGAGGGGCTACCCCACGCCGAGGCTCGAAGAACCACATGGCCTTGGTCTTGTGAGGAACCAGCGCCAGACCCAGCCCCCGGATCGCTCTTCACACGATGGCGACCCCCACCTCGGCAGGACGGCAGGTCCTCAACCAATCCCGCCCGGTGGCCAGCAGGTAGTAGTCACCTGCGAATACCGTGGCCCACACGCCGGGCGGGAGGTCCACCCGCCGCGCCGCGTTGTACCCCACGTTCCATAAGGGGGGGCCCAGTTTGGACCCCTGGGGCACTCCGCGGTCGACCTCTCTGCAGTGCAGCGTACCATCCGGCCAGTGTACAATATCCACCTGCCATCCAGGAAGGCCCCGATGATTCTCTGCAGATACGGGGGGACGTAGTGGTGAACCAGCGCCTCCCGTATCGTGCCACGGGGCAGGGTGTTGAACGCGTTTGTAACGTCCAAGGAGACGCCCAGCGCCACCCCACCCCGGGACGTGGCCGACTCGGTGAGGGTGCCCACCCGCTGGATAGCGTCGATGGTGCTGCGACCCTCGCGAAACCCGAACTGGATGTCGGCCAGATCGGGGCCAACGCTCGACAGGCGGTGGACGAGGCGGTTTGCGATGGCACGCTCGAAGAGCTTTACCACCACGTCCAACAGCACAATGGGCCAGTACCCAGAGGGAGAATCTGCGGGCCGTCCGTCCTTTCGGAGGAGGACCAGCTGCCCTTCCTTCCAAATCGAGGGGAACACCCCCTGCTCCAAAGCGGCGCTGAAGTGGCGGCACAGCCTCGGACCTAGGACGCCGGACGCGATAACCCAGGCGCGGCCGGGGATGCCGTCGAAGCCCGGGGCGGTGTTCTTGGCCCCGAGCCTTCTGACGGCATCGTCCAGCTCCATCTCTGTGACCCCCAGGTCGGCGGACCAGGCGACGGGCTCCGCCGGCCCTTGCTGGTGGCGCGGGTGCGACGGGGGAAGAGGGTGTCTATTACCCAGTGTCTGGTTTGTCATCGTTTCGTCCCGTCCTACGTTTTGGCTTTGGTTTGTAGAATTTTCCATGTTCGTCCCACGAGTAGGTCGGATCCTAGGTCCGCCCAGGCAGAGCCGCCTTACCTGGGTAAGGCAGATACACCCGGGCGGTCGCCATATACCCCGGGGTTGGTCGCTAGCGACTGGTGCACGCACCAGCCACCCCTAATGCTAACTCCAGGGGCACCCTCCGCACCGCGTGCCGCAGCTTGGGGCTAGGGATTTTTAAGAGATTGTCATCCTCGCAGGCCGGCCGGTTAAGGCAAGCCTCCCGTTCCAGCGAAACGTGACCACTGGATTACGGTATAATTGCTAGGGCACTCCGGGTTCGCTACCCGCACCAGACTGCCACGCAGACTGGGCCGTGGAGAACTCAACGATGCCGCTGCAACCTTCATCGCCTCTCAGCCCTGGACCTTACCGGCATGGTAGTACCTTCCAGAGTCCAAAGGCCGTAGCCGAAGGACCCCGCCGGCATCGCCCCAAGTCCTCATTGAGGACATTCCGCCGGCAGCGATCGTCCCCCTTTCTGTCGCCTTGTACGACAGGCAGGGGTTACCGTGTCTGTATTCTATCCCCCAATCACAGGGGAGGTTTTAATGGGCTTTCCTTCCCTTGGTGTTTGGTCCGCGGGAGCTATCGCTCCTACCCTCCATGCGCTTCGAAAAGTGCATGGCGAGCATTCCCCTATCCGCCACGCGCCACGTCGGGGCATCACCTCCCCGCCTATCCTGGATAACCAGGTAGGTCCGTGGACCGGGAATCCAACCTAACCTAACCTATTTTTTTTTTTTTTACGTGGGGGAAATCTTCCCCCTGGGGAGGAGCCGAGGGTAGTGCCGGATTTTTACCGGCTAAAACCCCCACGGTGGCCTACGCTGGGTGTTGGGGAGTGCCCTGGGAGCTCTGACGAACAACATCGGGGCCCAAACACCCATGGCGCGTTGACGCCGCCTTGCTCGGGGGAGGGTCTAGGTTTGGCCCTCCCCCTACGTGCCAAACTCCGCCGCCATCGAGGGCCACACCCGACGACGGCACTCCTCGGGCCGCGTGCAATAGGGACCGAGGCTCTAGCCCCGGCCCCCTCCGGCCCTCCGGCCCCGCATAAGTTTCGTGGAGCCGCGCGATCGGTGTTGGGGGAGGGACGTTCGCCCCTCCGCGGTGCTCCTCTTCCGGCGGGTGACTGGTGTCCCCCCATAGAACTCCTCTTCAGGGGGAGCGGGTGCTCCCCCCTCCTCTTCTCCCCGTTCGGGGCGGTGGGTCTGGTATGTAACATCTTCACGGCCCACAGCCCCATCTCCCTCAGGTGACGCCGTCAGGGGGTCTCCCCAGACGACGCCACCTCCTTCTTCTGCGGATGGGGTCTGTTCTGTCCCGATCACGCCCCGCTTCCTCCTTCAGGGCGATGACCGTCTCGCAGTAATCGGTCACCGCCCTCCACTGATTCTCGCCGGCGAGCATCTCTTTGACAAGTCCCGCCGGCGAGAGATCACCACCAACTTCGTACCGCAGGGCGTCACGGGCCCGCGCAAACGCTGGACAGTACTCCAGGGTATGTTGCGCGGTGTCCCGCCCCGCCCCGCAGTGATGGCATGCTGCCGTCCCCTCCGTCCGGATCCAGTGCAGGAACTCACCGAAACAACCGTGTCCGGTGAGCACCTGTATGTTCCTAAACGTGAGCCTTCCGTGGCAGCGGTCCCTCCATTTCTTGAGCACTGGAAGGACCGCCCCGGCTACGCGTTCGGCGGTGGCGCCGCTCTCGGCGAGTTCGCGTCGCCACCGACCCAGGGCTCTCTGCCGGGCCTAGCGCCTAATCCTAATCCGAAGCAACAGCTTCGGTCATCTCTTCTGGCGGGATCCCATCCAGACGAAGGGCACGCAGACGCCAGAAGATTTTGGCGTCACCCTCTGCCTGGAACTTGAAGGGGACAAGCTCCGTCAGGGTCATCGCCGCCTCGTAGCGGACCGTGCGGTAACCTCTGATTACCCTGATGGCTATCCTCCTGTCAGCCCGGCGCAGCCAGCAACTGCTGCGCCGGGACTCCATCTGGTCGTTCGCCCATATGGGCGCACCATAGAGGGCCATGCTCCGCACGATCCCCACGTAGAGACGGCGAACCTTCTCGTTGGGCCCCCCGATATTGGGCAGTAGACGGGCAAGCGCGTTGCTTGCCCTGTCTGGTCGGGGGCCAGACGACCGAAGTGCTCCTCGAAGCGCCAGTGGTTGTCCAGGTGGAGGCCCAAGTACCTGTGGCCTTCTCCACCTGGACGTCGACTCCACTCACGTGGACCACCGACTGGGGCGGTGGCGCAACCCCACGCCGAGGCGAGCAAAACCGCATCTCCTCGGTTTTGTGGGGAGCTAGCTGAAGCCCCAGCCGCCGGATCCCCGCGGCAACGGCAGCGACGCCAATCTCGGGGAGGCGGCTAGTCCTTTTCCACCCCCGACCGACGGCCCGCAAGACCGGGTCGTACCCCAGGTCCCAAAGTGTGGGACCTTTCGCAGAACCCTGGGGTACGCCACAGTCCACGTCCCTCTCGTGCATCTGACCATCCCGGCCCCTGTACACTATCTTCCTGTCCCGGAGGTAGTCGCCGACGATCCTCCTCATGTAGGGGGGCGCCTTGTGGCGTACCAGCGCCCCCCTTATCGTCCCGTGACGCAGGATGTTGAAGGTGTTGACGATGTCTAGACTAACGCCTAACGCCACCCTGCCCCGGGACGTGGCCGAGTCGCAGCGGGAGCGGATCGACTGGATTGCGTCGATAGTTCTGCGCCCCCGCCTGAAGCCATATTGCGACTCGGCCAAGTCGGGACCCTCCTGGGACAGGTGCTGGACGAGGCGGGGTACCAGAATCCGCTCGAACAACTTCCCCACCTCGTCCAACAGCACGATGGGCCGGTAGGCCGAGGGACTGTCGGCGGGTCGCCCATCCTTCCGGATGAGGACTAGCCGCCCCGTCTTCCACTGTTCTGGGAAGACTCCTTCCTTAATGCAGGCGCTGAAGAGGCGTCTCAATCTCGGACCGAGGATCGTAGAGCCTTCACCCAGGCACGGCCGGGGACGCCGTCACGGCCCGGAGCAGTGTTTCGGGCCCCCATCCGTTTAATCGCCCCGGCCATCTCCTCCTCCGTGACCCCCAGTTTGTCGGACCAAACCACCTCCTCGTGGTCCGGCGGGGGGCGGGTGTGTTCCCGCTCTCGTGGGAACAAAGTGTCGACTACCCGCCCCAAAAATCAGCGGTCGAGGCGCTCCGTGACCGGCGGCGCCCAGGGCCTAAGCTTGCCCGTCACCATTTTGAATGGGCGCCCCCATGGGTCCTTCTGGAGAGAGCCTAGGAGCTCGTCCCATGCCCGAGATTTAGACTCCTTGATGGCCGTCTGCAGGGCAGTTTCCAAAACTCGGTACTGCCCGTACAGATCCTCCTCCCTCGCTGGGTCGCGGAATGTCCTTCTGCGGGCCCTTTGCCACTGGCGACGGGCTGCGAGACAATCTCGTCTCAGATCACCAATTTCGCCCGTACACCAGTAGGCGGCCCGCCAGGGGAGGTTCTTGGCCCGGGGCATGGCGGCGTCGCACACCGCCTTCATGGCTCCCCGGAACCATTCTACCTCCTCCCCAATATCCGCGAACGGCCCGGCAGGTGTTGGCAGCCAGGCCAGAGCCAGGGCTGCAGCCATCAGCACGTCCTCGTCCATCCTCTTCAGCGCCCACCGTAGCGGTGGTGGTCCACACGGGCGGCGGGCAGTGGTGGTAAGGTCGAGGCGGATGTATAGATGGTCACTAAGTGTGACCGCCTCTTCCACCACCCTCCATCTCTGCACCATACGCGCGGCCAAGGGAGTCGCGAAAGACAAATCGACTATAGACTCCCCCTGGGCATGCACGCAAGTGCTAACGGACCCCACATTGAGCAGGTGGAGTTCTAACCCCGCCGCCCAATTTACGACCGCGCTGGCTCTCGCGTTTGTCCTCAGGGAGCCCCAAAGTGACGCATGGGCATTAAAGTCCCCGAGGACTAGCACTGGCCGGGGGGAACAACGGGAGACAAAGTCCTCCACCCGGTCTAGGTACTGTTCATATTGCGCGAGAGTCCATCTGGGCGGGGCATAGAACCCCACCACCGCTATTTCACCCCACAGCACGCCGACGAACCCCCGGCCACGTGCCAGTGGGGCGGGGTGTGGGGCACTGCGGTGCCAATAATCGCCACGGAGCCGTCCTCGTCCCCGAACCAATCTGGTCTGTCGAGGACTCGGTACGGCTCCGCGGCCACCGCCAACCCAGCCTTCTACTCGGCCAGGGTTTGAAACAACATGTCCTGAGCCCTGGCCGAGTGGTTCAAGTTGGCCTGAAGTATAGGACCCTTGGGCCCCATACGTAGGCCTTACGAGCCGCCTCCGCGGCACTTTTACTCGCCGACTTGGCAGGGGGATTTTTCTTGCCCCCCTTCTTCGACTCCGCAGGCTTGGTCCTTGATGCCTGTTCCTTGGTGGCTGTTCCTGCCCCTTCAACGGCACTCTTCTTCTTCCTCTGGGAGGAGGAGGGGCACAACCTTTTGCCCCCAATCGATGCCCCGCGGGCCGCCTCAGGTCCGCACAGAGGGGGCACCGCGGGCTGGCGCTACAATTGCTGGCCACGTGGCCCGACTCTCCGCACGCATAGCAGCGATCGGACCTATCAGCTTCGCAAGTGCATCGCTGCCTAACATGCCCTCTTTCCAGGCAGCGATAGCACTGCAATGGCCGCGGTGGTAGCGCCTGTATTCTGGCCGAGGAGCACCCGTCCAGAACCCTCCCAGAGGCGGATAACTATTTGAGTGCCGCTAGAGGGCATCTCGCCCAGACAGTCCCCATCCTTTGGGGGGAGTTGCGAATCTCCCCCATTTTAATTTCTTCAGCGGAGCAACCCCCCGCGGCGGTAAATGCGGCCGTCACCTCCGCCGGGGTAACCGAGTGGTCGAGACCGGTCACCCTAACCTCGCCCATATTTCTGGGCCGGCAAGCCTCACATCAGCGCCACTGACACCTGGCGGAGTCGGTCAGCCAACTTGGCAGCTTTCTCCGTCCTGTCCTCCCCAGGTATATCGAGGAAAAAGCCACCGGTCCGAGCTCGCCTGGGCATCAACGCCGTGATGCCCAGCTTCCCCAACTTGACCCGCTCCGGGGCCATGAGCATGGCCTCGGCGTATGAGACCTTAGCCTCGGCAGCTAGGTTGATGGTGACCGCCGCAGTACGAGGAGGGCGGGGGGCCTTCTGCCTGGCAGGTTGGGCCCCTTGCCCCTTAATCGCCGGTGCCGCCCCTCTCTTCTGCCCCTTCTGGGCAACCACCTTGGAGCTCTGGGAGGAAGGGTCCTTGGCCGCTGCCGCCTTCTTCTCTGCATCTTTAGGGCGGCGGCCGACCACAGTCACCCATGTCCCATCCGCCGTCCTCCGATGTTCTTCGACAATCCGGGCCATTCTAGCCTCCACAAATGATGCCGGGTCGGGTGCTGAGGAGGGCCCCGGCAACGTCTCCGTGTCGGGCAGGGCCCTATTCCGCACCCGCCTCTTAGCTTCTTTCCTCGATGAGGTGGGGATGGTTGCAGCCGCAGCTCTCCCCTTAACATGCTCCGCCCTCTTAGGCGGGGGCTGGACAGCTGCAATAGCGGCTTTGAACTCCGCCCGAAGCCCCGACAGGCCCTTTTCGAGGAGAGCCGCAAATCCCCTCATCAGGTCGGGCTCGAGGCCACCAACCTTTCCCTCCTCTTTTCCAGGTGCAGCAGCTGGGATCGGGACTTGCACCACGGGACATTCAGGCGGGCAAGACGGTAAGTCGAAAGCTTCGACTGCGTCCTTCCTCCTTTTCCTGCCCGCCTCTTCGCCAGACAACGGCGAGCCGGGACTCGCCGACCTTTTGGAAGGACCGGGGCGCCCAGGCGCCGGGACCTCTGTGGCAGCGACCCTGCACGTAATGTCTGCCAGGCTATTTTGCAGGATGTTGATTTAGGCCTCCTGGGCAGCCACTTGTTTTCAGCTGTTCGCGAAGCTCCTTCACCTCTTTATCGGCCCTGGCAGGGGCAGGCCTGATTCCCGCTTCCGTGTGGATGGCCTTAAGGTAGCGGGAGGCCATCCTCAGCTTGCGCACAAATGTCCCTTTCAGCCCCTTGGAGACGTCCGCGACCTTGTCGATGTCGCAACAGAACTCCAAGGACTGCGCAATAAGGTCGCGCGTGGGGACATTCTTGACCTCCTCCGCCAGGTCCTCAGGGTCCGGGAGGGACCTGCTACCCCGACTCGGTTTTATAGGGTCCTCGTTAGGATCGAGGACCCTCCTCTCCTCCAGCAGGTCAAGTTCCCGGCGCTGGACATCCAGGACTCTCTGCTTAGCCGCCGCGAGCCACGCGTACTGGCCCGTGGTCGGCGGGCGACCCCTCTTGCTCGTGCGCCGTGCCTCCAGAGATACTGCCGAGGAGAGTGACTCGTCCGAGTCCAAGTCCACCTCACTCTCTCTGGATGCGGGGGCATCAGAGGCCGCCGGGGAAACTCCGGCCCCTCCTCGTACCGGCCTCAGGGGAGGCCACTCCACATCCGCCCTAGTTAATCGGACGGATAGGCGGCGCGCATCCGTTACTCTGCTAGTGCTGGGCTGCGCCATATCCTCCGGGCCCGTTTCCCGTCTCGCGTCCTGTTGAACAGCCGCAGTCGTCGTCGGTACGTCCCGTCCAGTGTTTGTTGTTGTTGTTGGCGTTTTTAGTTTCAAGTCATCCATACTGTTCCCACGAGTAGGTCGGTCTGTGGGTCCACCCGGGCAGAGCCGCCTTACCCGGGTAAGGCTAGTACACCCGGGGGGACACCAGATACCCCGGGGTTGGCCGCTAGAGACTGATGCACCCATCAGCCACCCCTGGCGCTGACTCCAGCGGAGCCCTCATCATCGCGTACCGCAGCTTGGGGCTAGAGATTTTTTATAGCTGTTGTCATCCTCGCGGGGCGGCCAATGAAGGCAAGCCCCCCGTTCCAGCGAAACGTGACCACTGGGTTACGGTGTAATTGCTTGAGCACTCCGGGTTCGCTACCCGCACCCGACCCCTACGCAGCCTGGCCCCTGGAGAACTGAACGACGCTGCAGCCACCTTTTCGCCTCTTCGACCCAGGCCTTACCGGCAATGGAGGCCCTGCCAGGATCCGTTGATCCCACCGGCATCGCCCCGGGTCATCTGCAAGGCTACTTCGACAGCAGCAAACGCCCCCCTTTCAGTCGCTTTGTACGACAGGCAGGGGTTACCGTGTCTGTATTCTATCCCCCAGTCACAGGGGAGGTTTTGATGGGTTTTCCTTCCCTTGGTGTCTGGTCCGCGGGAGCTATTTTATTTCACTCCTACCATGCATGCACTCCGAAAAGTGCATGGCGAGCATTCCCCTATCCGCCACCTGGGGACGCGCCACGTCGGGGTATCACCTCCCCGCCCAACCAGTACACTTGGCCAGGTCCGTCAGTCCCCCTGAAACCTTTTTTCTTTTTTTTTTTTTGGTTCAGTTGGAAGAGGAAATGCGTTTGCGCACGCGCGGGTTGCTTCCCCTTTTCGTCTATTCGGCTAGAGGGGACCCGGGCAGTGTGGGACTCATGTCCGCCCTGAAGGGGCAGCCTGGCGCCCGTGAGGTGAGGGCAAACCCAAAGAGGCAACGCCAGAAGGGGGCAACCTGGCAACCCAATCCTTAAGGGTTGAGTTTAGCACAAGAGTAGGCCACAGCCCTGAAGGGGCGACCTAGACGGGCAGCCCAGAGTGGGCAGTCCCGAGGCTGGACATACTACCCACTAAAACCTCTCCCCTAACGTGGGCCGCCGGCACCTTTTCACTCGTTAGAATTCATAAAGGAATACCAGCGTATAGCCACAACGACGCTTCGGTACTTCAACGCATTTCGCGTAATTGCGGCCACCCGCCAGAACGCCATGCGCTAGGCACATGGGGCATCTGCGGATCCACGCCGTTGCACCTCCGATCCAGCGGTAGGACATTTTCAACCTGTACGGTAAGGCACAGGATTATTCTTCGGCCACGACCAGGTACCGGAGCTCCTGCTCAACGGGTGGTCGCGCCATGTGTTCACCTGTTTTAACAGGGCTTGCTCTTCAGCACAGCCAGGGCCCGGGGCGAGTCCTTCCCCCGGTTGACTGTGCTATATCTTGGTAGGCTGCAATCCTCGATGACCTGTCCCATACATACTTTACACACACACACACACGCTCATGACAAGCATAGCGCTTCGTGTAGCGCTTCGAATGCCCCAAATATGCAACGATAAATAATGAATAAATAATGAGTAAAGAATAAATGAATAAATAAATGAATAAATGAATGAGTGAATGAATAAATAAATAATGAATAATGAATAGGAATTAATAAGCACATGAAGCCCATGAATAGAATAGAGGAGCCCATACATTCAATAAGAGCTGTCATAATAAGCATACTAAACATACTAAACATACTATAACTGGTTAAATCAAATCACAAATACAACGGGAAATAAATATATATATGCATCTAATGCATCTAATGCAATAGAGCAGTTAATGAATAGTTAACAGTAAAAGAAACAGTAAGCAATATGAGAACGTGAGAAACTGTGAAGTAAACATAAGTAGTATTGCACGCAAGCAGGCAAGCGAGCATATGTGAACTGGATATAAGCAAATGACCAACAAAACCTCCAAAACCTAAAACGTCAAACATACATACATACAGCCGAGCAGCCAAATAGCAGAAGACGAATATTTAACATTCAATACTAGCGCACAATATAATCACATAAAATTAAACTCAAGATAAACCATAAATTTGAGATGAAATAAACCAAGGATGTGAACCGTAAAGTAAAATAAAGTCGCCAGACAGATAGCAAATAGCAAGCCAGCCATGAGAGAAGAGAAGCAAACATAACATAACAGAATGCTACTAATTATTATCAGAGGTAAAGGTGAATAAGGTACAGTATAAAATATAGAATATAGGGTATAACCAGAAAGTGAGCTGGGAAGAAAATAAATAGGTGAGCGTAATGTAATACTAATAATTAAAACCATTCATTGAAACTATTAAGTTACTTAAATTTACTTGCAGGAACATTTACGCGACCACAACCTCAACGTGGTTGGCAAGCGAACATGATGGAGTACAATCAATGATCAAATGAAGGCAATAAAAAACAATTAGAAATTATTGCGAGCAAATCATCAATAAAGATAAGTTGCAACGTATACCTCATAATGAGAATAATAGGAAGAGACAGAACTGTTAACATCAGAAATTAACCATAGTATTAAATGTAAAATGCAACATAATCCTAGTCTATTTGCAGGAAGCCCTAACGCCAGCCAATGGAAGTGGAGGTAGAGTGTAATTAACGGATAACAGGAGAAGAGAATACCCATCTCATATACTATGGGGAGCACATGAGACCTAAATCGGCATAAACCATAAGGCAGATCAAACAATTCAAATAGATATAAATTGAGTAGATTAGATTGTTACTGGATTATAATACCGCTCCGATAAGTATGGTATTAATATTAATACTGATACAGGTAAGTCGATGCAATACAGCGCGTGGTGAAAACTAATTAATAATAAACAATCAATAATAAACCCCACATACAACCATATTACTACTGAATCATAATATAAAGGTACAAGAAAACTAAACTACACTACAATAGATCAAAATTACTATGAACATATGTGTATATATAATATGTAACGAAAACACTTCAAATATACTCAATTTAATAAGTATACCGATGTAGATAATTAATTAAACTCCTCATACCATAGTCAGTTTAAATGATGCAGTTCCATTAAACCCCCTTTAATACCAATTAATAGAAAAGGCATATAGGTGCTAAACCAAGCCAGACACTCCTATAAGAAAGTCATATGAGATCCACGGTCAAGAAATTCAAAGAATTTAAGGAACCATAACGCATATATGTATGTACAGAAAACCATAAAGACATTGTATCATGCAGGACGGACTACCGCAGCGTATTAACCAATGAGCACCAGCCGTACTAACCAATACTGAACTAACACTTTCCAAATCAGAATCAAAATCAGAATCAGAATTGTAATTAAGAAAGGGTAATTAATGTACAAAAGATTGCATAAAGTACCGTAAGGATTCAAAATACACAGATTCACAACTGTCACAGCTGCACTAGAATTGAATTAAACATAGTATGCGAACCATTATCCTAAGGGCGGGTACGAAGAGCTACAAAAGAGCAGTGAATAATATTGTAGGAACATGGAACGTAAAACGTAACACTAAATTGAAGAAGAAGTCACTGAAACATGTCAAGTGACCAAGAATAAAAATAAGAAAAGAATAAGGATAGTGAATAGTGAACGGCGCACAATAAACCAATAAACCAATGTCGTTTCACGTCATTCATGTCTAAATTGCTGAAGGATATATGATACATCTTATAGTCTGCAATTAATTAACAATGCCTGGGAGCCCAAACAACCCCCGAAAGCTTAGAAACAATGCATGATACTACAAGAGGAACTAAGGAGCTAAGAACTAAGGAACAAGAAACCAGAATCAGAATCAAACCCACCCTTAAAATATGCAAAGGGATTATGAACGCAATATACGCATATAATATAAACTCATTAATCCATCCAATCCAGATAGACTCTTCTAAATTCCATAATACAAGACCCATTAAACTAATTCAAATAAATATAACCGCAAATATAATCGCATATATAATCATCACAGATATAACCATAGCTATAATCACAGCAGGTAAAATCAAGCAGACACATATTAATAATCTGTATCAAGTAATTTAATTCAATGCAATTTGATATGCCATACGCCATTGTTAATTACTCTGTACATTTACTTACTCAATTATAATAATATAATGGAATAGAAAGTTAGAAAGTTATATAATAATAATGCAATACAATACAATTTAATACAGTATGCTGGTTAAGTATAGCCTAACATAGCTAACTAATATAGCTGAATAACTGGACACAATCCAAGGTCTAAAATAATAATATTATAATATAACATATAATATATTCAATGCCTAAAATGGTTACAGATTGAACGCAGGCTGAACGCAATTGAACGTAGATTGAACGTAGCTTGGACGTAATAACATTAATAACATAAATAAAATAATACAATATGATCATGGTATAATACAATACAATAACAATACTATAATACAATATTATAACATAATACAATATAACATAATATAATATAACATAATACAGCATATAATATATAATAATAAGTAATATAAATGCACCGAATGCATAAAATGCACAAAATGGAGCTAATGATACCACATTAACAAATATACTGCAATTACACTGCAATACAATACCTCCGAGCGTAGCACATTAGTACGCGCACTGTCAGAGCAATCACATCCGCACGAATAAATTCAAAATTTAAATTAGAAAATTCAAAATTCAATAATTTCAATAAATTCAATTCAATTAATTAATTAATTCAGTTCAATTGACACTTATCACTTAACACTTCGTATCACATCACATCATAGATGACCGATGACCATGACAACGTCAACTAAGGTTGGAAACCGGGCGAAGTAAAATAAAGAGCGCGACCATATACCATAAAGAACATAGATACCTAGTGTTCGAATTCCCTAGTCCTTACCATAATGATTATCGACCATCAAATTAACCACCAAATCATCAAATTAATCAACTAATTATACAGAATATATAAACGTTCAAAAGCGAAAAGCGGAAATAAAAGCGAAAATACTTCAACAACTTTCAATAAATCACCGCGATGAAAACCAGAAGTAAGGTACCTACGAAAGATAACGATAGCAAAACGCATCGTAATAAGTAAAGCTTGCAATACTGCCCGAAGATAAGCCGTAAAGCTATCCCTAGTCGGTAACCAACCGCAGCACCAGAGATATTACCAACCGCAAATATTGCATCCACCACATAATACTCGGCCGCTCGCTCCGTAACGGTTCCGTAACGGTTATCCACAGACCAATTATCTGCCGCGCAGCAATTACCTGCCGCGCGCCAGTTACCCGGTACACACAATTATCGACTGCAAAACCATCCATCGTGCAGCCACGCAATCGTAGGAATCCATACTTACCATCAAACTTATCATCAAAGATAAGTCTGATATACAGTACTTTCACGAAGGTATAAAGCATACGAACATCAAATCAAGCTTCCAGACAGATCAAGATGGAGGATAAATCAGTTAGTAAAATTAATACTACGGTTAATTATCATATATAAATATGAATCATACGTTTGTAATAGGGTGGAATGAAATAAATATAAATTACATATAAGTAGTGGGGCTAGGCCGGTTCTAATTCACTTGCGTCAGCATTTTTTTTGCTGACTCAGCATAAATTTGACACCCTCAGCAGAAATATGATACCCCCCCAACACCCCCCCACCCCCACCCCCCACCCCGGAAGGTGTCAAATTTCAGTTCAAAGCGGAGGTGGGGGTGGGGGTGGGGGGTATCATATTTCTGCTGAGGGTGTCAAATTTATGCTGAGTCAGCAAAAAAAATGCTGACGCAAGTGAATTAGAACCGGCCTAGCACCCTTTTGACCTTGAACTATTTTTGGCGTCACCTATAACACCCCACCGCACCCCTCATGACCTTGAACAGAAATTTGACACCTACGAGACCCCCACCCCATGGCCATGAATAGCACCCCACCCGAATTTTTTCGACGTCTTGGGAATGAGGTTTTTGTTGACGGTACAAATCTTAGAAATGAGGTTTTTGTTGACGCTGCAATATTGAACTATAATTATGACCATGAACTGAAATTTGGCACCTACGAGACCCCCACCCCATGACCTTGAGATAAAATCTATTTTCGGCGTCGCCTATAACGCCCCACCGCACCCCCAATGACCTTGAACTGAAATTCGACACCCATGAGACCCCCATCCCCCTGGAACTATTTCTTCTTATCGGAAGACAACCACAAAACCCCCTCCCACCTTAAACGGAATTTTTCTACGTCTTGGAAATGAGGTTTTTTGTTGACGCTGCAAATCTGACGTTGCAATTCGTGACTATAGAAGGTAGGGGCAATAATGAACTGTAATTAAACACCGTCATCAATGACATCCCCATAACCTTAAACTATTTTTGCAGTTTTTATGTTGACGCAGTAAATCTGACACCGCAATTCGTGTATGTGTGGGTGCTATCATCATTAGCACAGATTGAGCCTTTTTCTCTATGTATGAGATCTAGACTTTAATAAAAATGGGTGAAAATCGGCGATGTGTGTCATATGTAGTTGGATAATCAAAAGTGCATGAATACTTAACGCGTTTGTGAATAAGAGAAATGGAGACCACGTTACTGCGAGAACTCGAACGCATTGCCGAATTATTGGCGCAACGGGTAATAAACATCAATACCGAAGATGAGCGTTGCGAGTGCTTGATGCAATGTGACCAATGCATTGAATTGATAGACGATCGATTACAAATGGGGGGCGATTTATCAGTCGAAGGACGGCGAGATATAGAAGCACACAAAGAAAGAATTGGTGCCTTGCGTTGGACATTGCATTGTAACAATGATCATCCTAGTGGCCAAAAGGCAATATTACTGAATGAACTTGCATGTATAGAACAACTTTTACCCCAACGTATTGCGGCCATAAGTAGTAACGACGACCGAGAGGCATGTCTGGCGCAATGCAATGAATGCATTGATTTAATGATAGAACGATTGCAACTCGAAAAGGACTTATCAACTGGTTTGAAAAATAGTTTAACAGCCAGGATAGCGAGATTTAAATCGTTAAGAGCAAAGTTACACGGATCTGTAAAAATAGGTGAAGGTCAAGGGAGAACAGGTGCTGAATCACACACATCATCATCATCTCCTATCTGGGAGGACGTAGAATCAGCTTTCCATAACCGGATAACTACAGGAATTATAATCAACACCGAGCATATTGACCCACGAAACTTTTTGGAAGATGCTAGAAAAATAGTATTCCAACGTCTAGCGGAAGTTTTCCAAAATCATTCATGCATAAAAGTGAATACGGTGTTGTATGGGGAGTTTACCGCTAATAATAAAACTGATGTGAAAAGTTTCAGTGTGAGAAATAAACAATTATTTTCTACATCAAACTTAAACGATTGGTATGACAAATACGTTGAGAACTCAACTTTAACACTGATGGAAGAATTTCAGGAACGGGACAGTGGTTGGGCAATATCGAAAATTCTGCATTTGATGTTAAATATCAATAAATGCAATCCGATGCATGTTGGTTGTTACACCGACATACCAAAAACAATCAAGGACAAAAGAGCGGTAGTAAATGTGACATTTGACGATGATATGTGTTTTGTCAGATCGATAGTTGCAGCATTATATCCCGCCCATGTGAATGCAAATCGACCATCAGCGTATCCCAACTATGACACCGTTTTAAATTTAGAGGGCATCGCATTTCCAATAACCCATAATCAAATACCAAAATTTGAGTGCCAAAACGATGTTTCGATAAACGTTTATTTCTGGGACTTGAATATGAAAAAGTGTGTTCCGCTCCAACTTACCGCCAACAAAAGATTTCATCACGTTAACCTGCTGATGCTTGAAACCCCCAACCATAATGTGCATCACTTTGCATGGATTAAAAGTCTGTCCCGGCTTGTTTCACGCCAGCTCAGTAAAAAGGAACATAAAACTTATATTTGTGACAGGTTTGTATCACAACATTAAGATATATTTCAGTGTATACGTTTTTTCTTTTGTACTAATGCAGCTACTTTGTTTATATGCAGATGTCTTCACTACTTTTGTGCGGAAGAAAAGTTATTGAAACATTCGAAGGATTGCGCGAAGATGAACGACTGTGCAATCATTCTACCGTCAAATGAGGATAATTTAATAAAGTTTGATAATTTTTGTCACCGAGAACGTCATCCATTCATCATTTATGCCGATTTCGAATGCTTGCTTAAGAAGGTTAACGGCAGCGTCAATCAAGGACACTGCAATGCATACCAGCAGCACGAAGCATACAGTGTGGGATATTATTTTCACTGTTCGTACAACGCATCGGTGTGCGAGTATCGCACGTATCGGGGTCCTGACTGTACTGCATGGTTCGTGAATGAACTTGAGAACCTTGTAAGAAAAATTGCGCCATTATTTAATACGATTGTGACCATGACAAATTTGACGGATGATGAAAAAGAAAATGATATGAATGCAACGCATTGTTATATTTGCGAAAAACCGTTCGACATCGACGACACAAAAGTTCGAGATCATTGCCATTTCACTGGTCGTTACCGAGGACCTGCTCATCAGGGATGTAATTTAAATTATAAAAATAAACGTTTTATACCGATAGTGTTTCATAACTTATCGGGATACGATGCACATTTTGTAATAAAAGAATTAGTAACGATTATCGAAAGTTCAACATCAGTATTGCCAATTACAAAAGAAAAATATATTTCATTTTCAACGAATCTAAAACGTTACAAAATTTCGCTTCGATTTATAGATTCATTCAAATTTTTAAGTTCAAGTTTAGATAAATTGAGTTCATATTTAGAGAAAGACGATATGATGATTTTACGATCGCAATTTAATTTTTTGGATGAAATAAAATTCGATTTGCTTACACGAAAAGGCATCTTTCCATACGATTATGTTACCGACTACATGAAACTGAATGAGACAACATTGCCGACATATGAGAAATTTTATAATCAACTAAGCGACTGTGCAGTTTCACATCAGGATTATGACCACGCGATAAAAGTCTGGCGCAGTTTTAATATAAAAACACTTGGCGAATATAGCGATTTATATTTAAAAACAGATGTTTTATTATTGGCCGACATTTTTGAAAATTTTCGAAGCAGCTGTTTGAGAAGTTACAAATTGGATCCTGCATATTACTATACTTTACCCGGTTTTACGTGGGATGCAATGCTGAAGCACACGCGTATCGAATTAGAATTATTGACAGATATCGATATGCTACTTTTCATAGAGCGCGGCATACGTGGTGGTTTAAGTCAATGTTCTAATCGATACGCAAAGGCCAATAATAAATACATGGATTCATACAATTCCGAAGAACCATCGCGATATTTAGTTTATTTCGACGTTAATAATTTGTATGGGTGGGCAATGTCGCAGTACAGTATTGCCTCGTAATAAGCAAGTGGTCTCGACTTCGAAATAAGCAAGTCGCTATCCCCTCTTCTTTGTTTGAAGTCGCCCGCAAAGTGAGAGGTACGAGAAATGTGTGAGAGGTCCATGAAAGCGCGAAGCCGATGTTTAGGGTAATAAATTTCACGCTTGACTGAGCAGTGACATCGGTTAGTAGAAGAAGGATGGAATATATGTATATAATGCTTTCTATCCTTGTTCAAAAAATAACATCGCTGCTCGGCCGATCACTTTATGATTTGCCGCTACCTCGCGTTCTCTATCGTCCCGTTTCGAGAACAAAGTCAAGCCGAATAGCTACCTCCCTCGAAATAAGCAACGGTTCGGTCCCGAGCCACTTGCTTATTTCGAGGCAATACTGTATCTACCTTACGGCGAGTTTAAGTGGTTAGACGATAATGAAATTAAAACTTTTAACATTCATGCGATATCCGAAAATTCGGACATTGGATATATTTTGGAAGTCGATTTGAAATACCCGCTAGAATTACACGATAAGCATGCAGATTTACCTTTTTGCCCAATACGCGAGAAGCCTCCTAATGGCAAACACGAGAAACTACTCGCTACAGTTCAGGATAAGCAACGTTACATCTTCCATTACCGCAATCTTCAACAATGCTTAAATCATGGTTTAAAAGTTTCTGTAATTCATCGCGTTTTAGAATTTAAACAATCTCCATGGCTTCGCGAATACATTAATTTAAACACGCAACTTAGAACTGTAGCTAAAAATGATTTTGAAAAGAATTTATTCAAATTAATGAATAATGCAGTCTTTTGTAAAACTATGGAGAACGTTAGAAATCATGTAGACGTTAAATTAGTCACAAAATGGGAAGGTAGATACGGGGCCGAGGCCCTGATATCAAAACCAAATTTTCATAGCAGATCAATATTTTCGGAACATTTGGTCGCAATAGAGATGCGAAAGTTGGAAATTAAATTTACAAAACCCATTTATGTTGGTATGTGTATTCTGGATATATCAAAAACATGTTTGTACGAATTCCATCATGATTATGTTTGGCCGAAATTTAAACATCTTTGTAAAATATTATACACAGACACAGACAGTCTTATATACGAACTGGAATGTGATGACATATACGATGTAATGAAACGCGATATACATCGGTTTGACACGAGCGACTATACCGAGGACAATGTTTACAGTATGCCACGAGTAAATAAAAAAGTACCGGGATTAATGAAGGATGAAAATAATGGGCGTATAATGACAGAGTTTGTCGGACTTCGGTCGAAAATGTATGCTTTGCGCGTAGAGGGCAAACGGGACACGAAAAAAGTGAAGGGTGTCAAAAGTAACGTAATTAGGAAAACTATTTCCTTCGATGATTATATACGTTGCTTGTATGATCGTTTAGAAGTGCATCGTGAACAGAGATGTATTCGCTCAAAATTGCACAATGTATATTCTATATGTGAAGAAAAGAAGGTGCTTAGTCCTTACGATGATAAACGATTCATAATTCCACAATCCACAAGAACATTGCCTTGGGGACATTATAAAATAAATAATTATTCGTAAAAACATAATTTATTCATAAGAATATAAATTATAATAAGAATATAATAAGAATATAATAAGAATATAAATTATAATAAGAATATAATAAGAATATAAATTATAATAAGAATATAATAAGAATATAATAATATATAACCGTTATCGATGTAATTTAGTTTTGTTACACCCTTTCCCATACTTCCTTTAATAAGTAATAAAATATCGGAGTGAAAATAAATATATAGTAAAGATAAAATAAAAGTATTTTTTGCCGCACCCTTCCCCATACTTCCTTTAATAAGTAATAAAATATCGGAGAGAAAATAAATATATATAGTATAGATAAAATAAAAGTATTTTTTTGCCACACCCTTCCCCGTACTTCTTGTAACAATATAATAAAATAAATAATATGGTAAAGTTATATAATCGTTATTACTGTCATTTATTCCTTACCTCGCCCTTCCCCCTACTTCATTAATGTAATAATATGAAAATAAAAATTGTAAAACCGCTAATGCGATATGAAAATAAAATTATTCAATCGTTATTCTTTGCAATGTTCAAGTTCTTGCGAACCTTGCAATTTCATGAGAGAGAGAGGCGCTCGACTCGGAGTTCTTGCAAATTTGCAATTTCGTGAGATGCTGAAAGTCTAGTGTTTGGGTGTGTTAGGATTGGAGGGGATATTTTCTCGGTGTTTTATAAACCGACGAGTTTTATCCACTATTCATTTCGTTATCCGCTGCCCATTTCGCATTATTCAGTTTACGATGGCTACCGTTCCGCGACTTGAACTACTTGCCTTTAAGGCACTTATTGAACAGTATTGTAAGTAGTCTTTAACGATTACTTGTCTTGGTGTATTAATTTTATTTTTAACTAGTTGTTTGTTTGTTAAAAGCTGAAAGGTTAGGATTAGTGCCAATAAAAAGATTCATCGAAGTGCGCCAGAAGCGAGCAGACCATCGGTTCAGCCAGATGTTAATGTGGGCCGAAGGTTGGAATCCTAATCATGAAGGTTTATTCGATTTGAGGGCTCTGTTTGGCGAGGAAATAGATGAGGGCCCTATTTGGGGAGATATTGATGTTTTATCACCATGTTTACCATACACGGAAAATTTAAGTGATCAATAAGTGCAATCCAATGCCGGTTGGAGGAAATTGATGTGAGTTGCCCGTCCGTTTATGTTTTTAATTTATTAGATTTTACCTAATGCGAGTTTTATTTTGTCTGTTATAGCCACTACCTCCCAGCGAATTGTATATAATGTATTATGTATTATGTATTATTGTATTATTGTATTATTGTATTATTGTATTGTTGTATTATTGTATTATTGTATTATGTATTATTGTATTATTGTATTATTGTATTATGTATTATTGTATTATGTATTATTGTATTATGTATTATGTATTATGTATTATGTATTATGTATTATGTATTATGTATTATGTATTATGTATTATGTATTATGTATTATGTATTATGTATTATGTATTAAAAAGTATTCAAAATTATCAATATAATTTATTCTTAGACCAACCTCCTTCATTTATAAAATAGCATTCCCTGTAATAAAAGTAAACACAGAATAAAGCCGAAAAATTATTTATTCATATAATCTGTATAATTACAAACATTTTTAAATATAGATTACAAAATATTATTCGCTCCTATCCATGAATTGTGCGTAGAATCAAACCCCAACCATTTGACGAAAACTTTATTTCCCTTTCGTTGTAGAACCTTCTCCACTAAGTATACATCGTGATTTTTTACTTTTTGTAGCTCATATTCGTAGAACCCGCCAACCAACGGTTGTTTTTGCAAGTCTTGCAAGAGATACGTTACAGGATTTGTTTGTTGAATTTTAATAATTGTGAAAATTTCAGTTGTCCAATTCGGTGTATAACCCTTTGCGAATAAGGTTTTGTATTTACTAACTCGCACGTGATCACCGACCTTGTACTTGGCCGGAGCTGCAATCTTTATGTTAGAATATACGGACGATAAAAGTTTGTCCGCGTGTTCCGGTGTTACGTCGACGGGACGCATTCTAATCGTACGATGCCTTCTATTGTTATAATCTGAGACCAGCGTCGGTAAGACGATTGTCCACGCATAGCTTCCATTAAGCGTGAACTTTTTCCACATTTCGTTTTTCAACGTCCTATTCCAACGTTCTATTATCGATGCTTTCATTACACTGTGCGTAGAGTAATGATTTATATCGTATTCTTTCATAAGATTTCGGAATTCTGCATCATAAAATTCCTTTCCCTTATCCGTTTGAAGATTTTTTGGTTTTCTTCCATCATTCAAAACGTTTAAAAATGCATCCGTAACGTTTTTTCCATTTTTCGCTTTCACTGCTACGGCCCAAGCGTATTTAGATAAGACATCGATGACGGTGAGTATGTAATTGTGGCCATTGTTGATTCGCGCATACTGTCGCATCTCTACGAGATCCGCTTGCCAGAGATCATCGTAACCCCGTACAATGACTCGTCTACGTCTAAAATTACGTCTCGCTGGCGCATGCAACTCGTTGACCAGCTGTATCTTCTCGTCCGTGATATGATTGCTCTTCACCTTCTTCATGTTTGTAAACTAACATCATGCTTTACGAACGTGTCAATTTATAATCAACCCGGCTTCTCGAAGTTCTTCGATTATAGAAACGATCTCGTTGTCATGCCCCGTATGTCCTGCGGATTTCGAGGATACGAGAAGACGTAATCTATCGACGAGCTCGTTTGGGTCATTCCAGTGCACGTAGTCCACCGCGTTATCGTTAGCCACCATATCGAACGGTATCAGATTACCTCCACGTCGCTCGTTCTTAAGCAATTTTGCAATGATATATTTATACTTGTAACCCTTGTTACTTTTCACAAGCCCTGACGAGATATGGCTGCGTCTATGAGCGTTCGACGACTTTAATATTTCCGCGTATTTGTGTAAATCAGCATCGTTGAACAAGGTGTCATCAGGCATTCTCATGAATAGTAATTCGTACAAACCAGTTGTTCCTCTGTACTTCACCCCATTAATAATCACACCGTCGTTTTTGTTTACGTCGAAAACTGAACTTCCAAGCATTAATTTGTTGCGTTGTACGTATACTCCATACACATCATCTATTTTCTTCTCACGATCGGTAAAGAGTAATTGAATGTATTTAGCTGCCAACGGCCCTAAATTTTCCGTGAAATGGCTACGTATGTTTTCGCTAGGGTTGTCCAAAATTCGCTGCATAGAAACATTAAGATTCTCGTCGCTGTCGCCGTACGTTTCAATGGCATGTATCGATTCTTCACGATGAAAATCGGGACGATCTTTCGTCACATCCACCGTCTGTTCACTCGAAGATGTACCAGGTTCGGAATAAATGCGCGCTCTTGCAGTTTGTGCGCTTTGAGGGTTAAGAAAAGGAGTTGTCGTCAATTTTTGCGGTTCTTTAATATTCAAAGTTGGGAATGTCGACTCGGATTTTATATCGATCGTGTCTGAATGTGGCGATACCGCTGACATATTCTCGATAATTCGTTCCAGCGGTTGTACCACGGGTCTCAATCGTTTTTCGATGACTCTCTCTTCGTCGATGCTCTCCGATTTGAGAGCTCTGCGTTTTTTGCGTATAGCATCGCTTGTTTTAGCTATAGCATTCGCAACTTTACTCGATTCTTTAATATTACTATTATCCATTGCAAAGAGAAGACGTCTACTCGATAAGCGTTCTATCGATGGACTAAATGTTTCAGAAAACGGCAAATTCGTTAAATCCTTTTCTGTAACGGCCATGTTCCATCGAGCTGTCCTTGTCGATTATTACGAAACCATATTTCTGTTCCCAACACTGTGCGCACAATTTACAAAAGTTTTCGTACGACATGTCTATAATTACATGATCATTATAAATGTGGTGTAGATTCGTGCCATCTTGTTTGAACACGATCAAAAGGTTGGTATTGTCGCGAATTAGGTGTTTCGGTATTCTCGCGTAAGTCTGACAGAGATAAAAACAGTTCACGCGCGAGTGCCTACCCATAGCGAAATATTCTCTTATCACGTCTTGCTTGTCGCATGCAACGTCATCGAATATAAACACCGAATCGGGCAGCGCCTCGTTCGGTGGCACGACTTCGGCATTGTTGGCGAAATTCCCCAAATTGTCGCAGAACACGAAGTTGGCAACGAAAATACTTCGTTGGTGCGTCGTTACCGATAGTGGCACCACCTCTCGGGCCCACTTTGTCCACGCGGCCCCCCTCTCCACGCGGAACCGGTACGATAGACGCCATGATTGATTTCTTTCTTCTTGATCAATCCCTCGTGGAGTAAGCACGTGTTCTCGCTGTCCTCGCTTGTTGATCCAGATCTTTACAGTACACGCGATTATCTGTTCGATACGCCGTTTGACCACGCGACTCGAAATAGTTCTGACCACGCTGTGCAAATATACTTTCTGCCCTCGCTTAACTTTTGTAATTACTGTGAAAATAGACCTGTACATATTCATTTCGCTGACCACGCTTGTTTGTATCATAAATCGGCACTGTGAATATCATCTCTGTGTTTTTCTGTAATAAACTGTTTCTGTGTTCGTAGCAAAGAGCGTGCTTCCATTCAGACCTCTCCGAACTCGCAATTTATTAAACATTTTGGTCCTTCGAGCCGGATTGGCGGCACGCCTTTGTTTAACGGTTCACGACGTGCATCAGTCGCCCGCGCCGCCATTACGCGTAACGACCGCGCCCTTCGCAGAACACGCACTGATCGTTGCTAGTGGGGTGTGTGAGTTGTCGACAGTGACTCGACTTCAAAGGAGTGATAGTTCAGTTGAGTGACCACGCAGTAAACAGTTACGCGAGTGAACAATGCCGAAGTCGCGAGATACGTCGCCTTCGTCCCACGAAAGCTCGGCGCGCTCCGTCAGGACGGAAGAGGAGACTACAGCGCCCTCCTTTCTTCAGGTTCCGGAAGAGGCCACGCAGATCACAACGGTTGTGCGACCACCGACTCCTGCCGCATCCTCGCTCGCTCTGCCCACGGAAGAGACCACGCAGCCAACTCGCACACGCTCGCCAGCTAGATTGACTTCTGAGCTCCAGGTCCGCGCGAGAATTCAAGAGGAACGACTCGACACCATCATTTCGATTGTCGAGGATCTCGAGGCTACCGCTTCGAAGGAGCCCCTTCAGCTCATAGCAACGGAGCTCAAAATAATCCGGGACACGCTGTTGGAACTGCATCTTACTTTCCAACAGGAACACAAGGCGCTCAGTTGTCTCTGGCCAGTGTCGCAACTTGAACACGGCTATTTCAAGATGAAGGTGGCATCCTCTGAAGAGAAGGCCGTGCTGTCCGCTCGGAAACTGGTGGCTCAACTAGAACACCGGTTGACTCCCGCAGCTCCGCCCCCGCAGACCACGCAGCCTACTCAGACCACGCAGCCAGAACCTCGGCGATCAAGGTTACCAGAGGTGCCGCTCCCCAAGTTTGAGGGAGATTATAGTCGCTGGCCCGAGTTCAAGTCGGTGTTCACGTCCGTGATTCTTGAACGCCCGGAGCTCACTGAAACCGACAGGCTCCATTACCTCAAAGGGGCCGTCTCCGGCAGCGCAGCACAACTGATATGCCACCTGCCGCCAACGCGCGAAGCGTTCGCCCAGGCCTGGGCGCTCCTCGACGCGCGCTTCGAGAACAAGCGGTTGAACGTCCAAACACATATGGACCGGATATATGAATTGAAAGCGATGAGGGTCAGGAAGGCGGCGTCATTGGTCAAAATGACCAATATCATTGGTGAGACCATGGAGGCCATGAAGACGTTCGGGTTAGCAGACCCTCACAACTGTTATCTGCTGAGTGTGCTCGTTCGACTCCTCGATGCCGACACCCGAGAGCATTGGGAGCATTCTCTTGCTTCTCAGAAGGAGTATCCAACCATGGAGCAACTCACCAACTTCCTCCTAGAGCGGGCCGGCACGCTGGAGCAGCTCGAACGCCTCGCAGAAAGACGCAGTGCCAAGACCTCCTCAACCCCATCGCCTCGGACCTCTCAGACCACTCCTCATCGGCCTAGCGCACCCAAGGCCACTGAGCACACCGCTGCAGGAACTCAGCCCACGTCAGCACCCGCATCTGGACGCTCAGAACCCAGCCGACCACGCACTTCAGCACATTATCCGTGTGCCTTCTGCACTCACGATCACTTTCTGGCAGTGTGTCCCGCTTTTAGACAGTTGACTCCAAATGACAGGGCTGATGTCACTAGGGATAAACAACTGGGTGTCAACTGCCTGGGACATCACAACCTCAGGAGCTGCCGCACCGCTCAGCGCTGCAAGCTTTGCAACGAACATCACCATACTGTGCTGCACGGCAGTGATCTGAGCCGGGTCTTGGTGCCCGGACTACGAACAGCGCAGCCCACGACCAGTACGCCGCTACCAAGGAACACGCCAGCACCGTCAACCTCAGGTTGAAGAGACGGCGCAGTCGTCGACTCTCTCTCCGCCCACGCAGCCCACGCAGCCCACGCATCAAAGAAATTCTCCGCACACGCACTCAGACCACGCAGCCCACGGACCACACTTCTAGCAACGGCACTCGCCAGAGTGCACACTGACCTCGCAACGCAGCAAGTAAGAATTCTGGTCAATTCAGGCTCTGAAGTTTCTCTTATTTCAGAGTCTTTAGTAAATCAGCTTAGACTCAGGCGACAACGCTCCTCATTGGATGTCCACGGAGTTGGTGGAGCAAGGACCTCGCAGACGAATGGAGTGGTCAATATTACCCTCCATTCCAATTACAGACCGCTCTCAGTCACCGTGCACGCATACGTGCTCCCGAAGGTGACCACTTGCCTACCATCGGATCCACCAGCTCATCCAACGCTGCCATCGCATCTGGAGAAATTGAACCTCGCAGATCCTCAATTTCTCACATCCAGACCAGTGGACATCATTCTCGGAGCAGACGCATACGGGCAAGTCATCAAGTCAAATATTTTTCGGCACACGTCATCACCGTTGATCGCTCAACTTTCGATCTTCGGTTGGCTCATAATCGGGCCCCTCGAGGGCAGTCAGACAATTCGCAGGACTTCTCATCAAGTGACAGTCAATAATACTGATCGCCAATTGAGTGAGTTACTCAGTCGCTTCTGGACGCAGGAAGAGCCACCGCAGGACACGGCACCCTTGCTCACGCCAGAAGAGCAAGAGTGCGATCATTTCAAGACCACGCATTCAAGAGATTCCTCAGGAAGGTACATCGTGAGATTACCGCTCAAACTTCATCCTCGAGCACTGGGCAATTCGTATCAGACCGCGCATAATTGCCTTCAACGGACTCTCAGACGACTCAGTAAGGACGCCCAGTACAATCAGCTGTACACCAAGTTCATGCTCGAGTATGAGCAACTTGGTCATATGGTAAGACTGAACAACGACTCAATAACTAGTCCGTTTCAGTACTTTCTTCCGCATCACGGCGTTCTGAAGTTGGGCAGCACGACCACCACATTGCGTGTGGTTTTCAATGGCTCCAGTCCAACTTCATCAGGATTTTCGCTGAACGATCTTCTACATACTGGTCCAAATCTGATGCTGAATATCGCAGATCTGCTCATTTGGATTCGCAGATACAAACATCTGTTTGCAACTGACGTCACGAAGATGTACCGACAAATCAAGGTGCATCTAGATGACTAGAGCTTGCAGCCGATTCTCTGGCTTGATGACACGCAGAAAGAAACGCAGTACCAGCTGACCATGGTCACGTACGGAACGAAAGCTGCAGCGTACTTGACTGTCCGAACACTCTTGCAACTCGCTGACGACGAAGGGTCGAAATATCCCCTCGCCGTGGAACCCATCAAAGACGGCAGGTATGTCGATGATATTTTTGGTGGTGCAGATACAGCAGAGCATCTACAGGACGTTGCAAATCAGCTGACGCAACTCTGTCAAGCTGGTGGATTTCCATTGGCAAAATGGCATTCCACGAGTAAATCGTTGCTAGAAGACCTCGCCCCAGATCAGAACAACGCAGCAATTTCATTCGACGACTGCGCAACCAAAATTCTTGGAATTAAATGGATTTCACATCAGGACACGCTTAACTTCTCGACCATATCAGCTACGCAACGCACGCAGTTTACTAAACGCCTCGTCCTCTCAGAAGTAGCACAACTATTTGATCCTCTCGGTTTTGTTGCACCTGTAATTATCAGAGCTAAAATTCTCATTCAAGAGCTTTGGTTACAGGAACTCGGCTGGGACGACATTCTGCCCTGTCACATCACGCAGCAGTGGCTTCGCATCAGGGAAGATTTAACCAGTCTGGCCAGACTTTCCATCCCACGATGGTTCAACACAGCGACTACGTCTACAGTTGAACTTCACGGCTTCTCTGATGCATCAGTCCTCGCAATGGCAGCCGTCGTCTACCTCGTTGTCCACGCACCGTCCACGGGTACCCACACTTCTCTGATCTGCTCGAAAACGCGAGTGACACCACTCAAACGTCTAACCATCCCGAGGTTGGAACTTACAGCAGCACTGCTACTTTCGAAACTGATGCGGCATGTTCACGCTACTTTGAACTTGACCGTTTCTCAGACATTTTTGTGGACGGACTCAGAAGTTACGCTGGCATGGATCAAAACGCACCCCTCCAAATGGAAGGATTACGTACGCAACAGGGTAATCCAAATCCAGGAGATCACGCAGAACTTTCACTGGAGGCATGTACCAGGATCAACGAATCCAGCTGACTGCGCGTCAAGAGGCATGACGACAGAACAGCTTCAACAGCACTCGCTTTGGTGGACGGGACCACCGTGGCTCACGCAACCTCAGAACACGTGGCCCAAGCAGACCAGTGTTGACGCAGACGAGTTGGGCGCCCCTGAAGCTCGTGCTGTCGTCTCTCTCCACACGGCAAACGCAGTAAAAGAATATTCATGGGAATTAATCTATAAATATTCTTGTGTTAACAGATTACTCATAATTACCGCTCTTTGCCTCAAATTCGTGGACAAGCTGTTCAAACGACAGGACGCTTCGCCCACGCATTTCATCACAGCAGCTGATATGGAAAGGGCCAGAATCTATTGGATTCAGGCCACACAGTCCACGTTCTTCAAGGATGAACTCGCTGCCCTCGCCAAAAAAGCTACGCTTCCGTTAACGCATCCATTTACGAGGCTTACCGCTTACCTTGACCATCAGGGGATCGCCAGAGTAGGCGGACGCCTCCAACACTCAGAGCTTTCGCACGACGGCAAACATCCTGTCATTTTGCCTCGCGATTCAAGATTCTCAGCACTTCTCATCGACCACGCACATCGTAAGACCATGCATGGAGGTACACAATCCACCCTCGCTTTTCTCAGACAACGCTACTGGATTCTCGGTGGACGAGCTCCAGTGAAGACACATATCTTGCGGTGTGTGAAGTGTGCTCGGCAGAGGGGGATCCATGCCCATCAACTGATGGGCCAACTACTTCTTTGTCGAGTCACTCCATCACGCCCGTTCACCCACACTGGGGTGGACTATGCAGGACCGCTCACGCTGAAAACTTGGAAAGGCAGAGGAGCCAAGACGCAGAAAGGGTGGATTTGCGTCTTCGTTTGCTTCGCCACCTCAGCTGTACACTTGGAAGTTGTCACCGATTACTCAGCCGACGCATTCATCGCAGCTTATCGCAGATTCGCAGCAAGGAGAGGAACTGCAGCCTCTCTCTACTCAGATTGCGGCACCAACTTCCAAGGAGCAGACGCACAATTGAAAAAGCAGTTCAAAGACAGCACACGCGAAAATCAAGACCTCGCAGCTCTACTCGCCAAGAATGGTACGCAGTGGCACTTCAACCCTCCTGCCGCTCCACACATGGGTGGAAAATGGGAGGCAGTGGTCAAATCTCTCAAATTTAATCTGAAGAGGACGATTGGAGATGCTTTACTGACGTTCGAGGAATCAATAACATTGCTCGCGCAGATTGAAGCCATCCTCAATTCACGACCGTTGGAACCACTCAGCGATGATCTAGACGACGTCTCAGCCCTCTCACCAGGACACTTCCTGATCGGATCGCCGCTCAATGCAGTTCCAGAGCCAACGCTGCTTGACGTCACAGTCAACAGACTGTCAAGGTGGCAGTTCCTGCAACAGCGCCTCCAACAATTTTGGAGACTCTGGTCAACGCAGTACTTGCAGCGACTCCAGGCCATCTCAAAATGGCATCATCCGTCCAACGAGATCAAGGTAGGCTCTCTTGTTCTCATTACTGATGAACGATTGCCCACAGGGAAATGGCCCATGGCCAGGGTTCTCAGTCTGATGCCGGGAAAGGATGGACTGACCAGGGTCGTCACCCTTAAGACGGCCACCACAACGCTCACGCGGCCCATCGCCAAGCTGGTTCTTCTTTATCAGCCCTCTCAGGACGACGCGGACACGCAGACCACATCATCGACCAGTCGCTGATGGCCGGGGGGAAATGTTGGCGAAATTCCCCAAATTGTCGCAGAACAACGAAAATACTTCGTTGGTGCGTCGTTACCGATAGCGGCAGCACCTCTCGGGCCCACTTTGTCCACGCGGCCCCCCTCTCCACGCGGAACCGGTACGATCGACGCCATGATTGATTTCTTTCTTCTTGATCAATCCCTCGTGGAGTAAGCACGTGTTCTCGCTGTCCTCGCTTGTTGATCCAGATCTTTACAGTACACGCGATTATCTGTTCGATACGCCGTTTGACCACGCGACTCGAAATAGTTCTGACCACGCTGTACAAATATACTTTCTGCCCTCGCTTAACTTTTGTAATTACTGTGAAAATAGACCTGTACATATTCATTTCGCTGACCACGCTTGTTTGTATCATAAATCGGCACTGTGAATATCATCTCTGTGTTTTTCTGTAATAAACTGTTTCTGTGTTCGTAGCAAAGAGCGTGCTTCCATTCAGACCTCTTCGAACTCGCAATTTGTTAAACAGGCATTATTTGAAAATGAAAAGTATCCGATTTCAGGAACGTTTGTCAAAATTCGTTCGAGATATTTGTACTTTGGTTGTTGCAATGATTTTGAGTATACATATACGTTATTGAATCTTACACCGTTCGGGCTCTCGATCAGACTGATTACGACGTTCGTTTTACCGCAGTTCGATGGACCGCAAATTATACCGCGTGTCGTATTCGGCAAGAGGGGTCCGTGTCGTCGTCGACGATCGTCCATGCGTATTGTCCTCTCGTCTAAATCGAGAATAAGGATAGACAGGGGCTGCTTTGCGAAACGCATATCGTCTATATAATAACCATATATTTAATGATTCAGTCTCTTTATAGGTTGCGGAAAAGCTGCTTGTCCGCGTCGTGAACGCGCTTTAACCGCGGCCGTAGACGAGCTTTAACCGCGATTAACCCTTTTTCTCCGCGGCGATAACGCCCTTTAACCGCGATTAACGCTTTTCTCCGCGGCGGTGGTGGTGGCGGCGGCGGGCGGTGGTGGCGGGCACGTGGAATGTAATTCGTGACCGTGTCAGCGAGCCATTAAATACGCATCCAAGCAACAACGTGACCGAAAGTCTGTCTCGACAATGCTCGTTCAATCTGTATCAGATTGCACTCGACACGTGTCTACCTGTAAACATTTCACCCTACCCCTCATGTTAACCACATCAGCAGGCCATCAAAGAGGCATCCAAGCAAAACGTGACCAAAAGTCTGTCTCGACGATGCTCTCTTTATCTGTACCAGATTGCACATCACCACGTGTCTGCATGTAAACATGGATTTCGCCCTACTCCCTCATGTCTTTGAAATAGAAGATCATTCCTTTTGTATCTCCTACATTGGAATATGAAACACAAACGATACACATACAATCGTTCTAGGTAAAATAACATTAAGACGCATAAAGTATATTTTTACTAAATAGATTTTATTATTTTACAGTAATGAACAAAATTAATAAATGATATTAGATGTTTCGTGTTTTAAGACAAATGTAACAATTTTTCTTTTTCGGTGGAGGTCCATCTATGTGCATGTCATCCCCCGGCCGGTTATAATGTTCCATGCACAGCTCTTCGTCTTCCTCCTTCCTTTTTTTCAACCACCATTCTTTTAATATCGATACATTTCTCATAGCACATGCCTGAATATGCCGGCTCTTGGTTGGCAAGTTTGGTAGATCATCATCTTTGTTCAAAACCTCTATATTGATTGGACTGACTGAAGGATAAAGTTTCTTCAGCCATGTTTCTTTCTCAATGCCCTTGACGTATACGGATCCATGAATACTATCTTTCAAACACGAAGCGGCACACTCTTGAAGGCGTGAATACGGCACGGTACCATCGTCCCACTCAAAACCGTGATGATTTTGCGTCAACCATTTTATTTGTCTTAATTCAGCTTTCGACAATTTTTTCTTAGCAAATGATGGCGCAAAGATGAAACATTGTACACGATTCCCATTCTGGAAGATGGCAAGTTCCTTTACGAAAAACTCGTTCGTATCGCTTTTGAAGCCTTGAATGTCCACGAATGTTGGTACATTCATTTTGATTAGTTGAATTTGTGGCGAAAAATGACCGCTTTTGCTGCGGAATGATCATATAAACCCTCTATCACTTAAGAGAGTTTGCGCACTACATTGGTCAGTGGATTGTACTGCACGATACGATCGTGAATGATCAAACAGTAAGCGCTAGTATTTTCAGGAACGTTTTCACTACACTCAAAATCGATTCTTACATCGATTGTAGCGCTTTTTATCGATTCGTTCTGATGCGAGCAATCAATGACAACGAATGGGCCGTAGCCGAAAAAGAGTATCTTATCGTATAGAGCTCCGTCATCACCATTACTGCACATTGCTCCGTAATATGACTTTCTGAATTTTGCATACATGTCGTAAAGGACAGAGTATCTATTTTTATTAAAGTCAAGATTAAAATTGTCATACGGATATGATTCCGACTTTAAATACAATCGAAAATTGGTGAGTTTGCAGTCATCAAATTTGGTGATATGTCTATTGAGCCTATTTTTTTTATCCGTTTGTAATGGAAATATTACATATCGCGGTTTTTCTAATTGCGTAGCTGCTTTAATGCTCCATGTATGTTTAGTGGTTGCTTGTAACATTGGATACTCGTATAAGTCCCAGGAACGGTAACTCATAATTATCGTTTGGCCGTTTTCAAGGATACGCAACAATGAAAGTTTGTGTCTTTCTTCGAGTGTGACATGTGGCATCCTCCACTGTACTTTGTATAGTTGCAGCGTGTATTTTGCACCATCTGTTCCATAAACAGCATTTTTGTCGTCTCGCGATCGAATCAGAATCAATTCATGATGCGCATTAATCACTATTCGTTTGTAATCTTCGCAGAAACCGAGCAGCATATTTAGAGGAACGCAAAAGTCAAAATAGCCTCCTGCATTGGGTATGTCTATCCAGCCAGCGTTTTCAAGCATTTTTGATTTTGTCGTTGTCAACGATACTCCATTTTTTATCATAGTTGTTATTCCAACGTTTTTACAACGACCGATCTCCACGCCGTTTAATTCATATCGAATTTCATCAAACATAAATGCTGCGCAATTCATTTCTAGTCCAACTGAACTTGTCATCGTTGAGAATGAGTTTTCCTTCGACGTAAAGGTAACTCTCACTAGGAAACGTGTACAAATCTTGTTGTTGAATGGGAATTCGTATTTCATCATTGTTTCCGAACGTTGTGTTGGCGTATGGGCTGTAACTATGTAATTCGATCTTTGTAATTCAATCGTCAGAAATCGGTAAACTGGCAATGTTCAATGGGTCCATCATTTTCGTTTCTTAATCACAAAACCCAACGATTGCAGAAATTGCGCGTTTTTGTCGCTCAAATCTTGCGATGTGTTCAGTTTGGAGATATTGTCCTTACTAAATGATTGTAAAGAGTCATCACCGTTTAATACATGATTATTATTCCCGCAACCGTGGTAATTGCTGCTGCTGCAAGTACAATTTGCGCGTTTGTGATTGAAGTTCTGGTTCCATCCATTTTCTAACGATCCTTTTAGCAACTCGTTCAACGGGGTGCCCAATAATGCATTCGGCGGATTGTTGATCGGTTGAGTTTTAGCATCTGTGTACAACAGCATTATTTCTAGTAATGTTTGGCATGAGTGCTGCTTGTTCTCTTGAAAGGCGATTCAATGAACGGATATTTAACGTATATTAAACGGTCGCGTCGTCGGAGCGTTCGGCGATGTGCTCTTGCAGTGTGTCCGATTTGGATATATTCCCTCTACTGAATGATTGTATAATTGTTATCGTTTTTACATCATTATCCTTACCGCAGCTGCCGTGAAATGTTCAGCATGCCGTTCGAGCTGTTCAGCGAGCCGTTCGAGCCGTTCAACGGACCGTTCGAGCCGTTCGAGCCGTTCGAGCCGTTCAACGGAAAGCCGTTCGAGCCGTTCAGCGGGCCGTTCGAGCCGTTCAACTGGCCATTGATTATTATGTTTATATTCATGTAATGACCCAGAGTGAGTACGTCACTGCACCGACTTGTAGGGAGAGCGGTTCCCTTAGAAGGCGACTCGTATTCTGTGTTATAGGGATTATAGGTTCGTGTGGTTTGCGGTTAAGGAGTGAAATCCAAACACTAATGTGCTAGAAACTAATGGAAATTGTTTATTCAAAAATAAAAGGTAAGTGAATTGAAATATAATATAAAACAAAATCGCTAGTATCACAATAAGTGCGGCTAGAATTAGGAATACAATAAGAGATTATAATATGTTCGCCCTAGATTGGGAATACAATAAGAAATGTGTAATTAGTAGTTAATATATGTAAGTAGAAATTAATAATGAATTGTAGTAATCGATAGCGCTAACGCAAAAGTGGCTAAACTCTTCTATCACAGTCAATACTCTGTTTAATTTTCGATAATGATTATTGAAACTAAAATCCAGAGGTTTGTGCTAGACTATTAGAATCAAGTTAACCTTTCCTATGGGTCGCAATCGGTTTCTGGTTATATCAGAGCTGTGTTAATCGCAGGCCGTTCAAGGAGCTCCGCTCCTCGCTAGCTCTTTACACTTAAATGTTGGCTTAGCGTAACACCTGTGTAACACGTTGCGTACCATGGATAGGAGGTCCACTGATCTGTAGTACTGCACGCCACTAGTGGAAGAGTAGGAAATATCTGTAACTCGCGCTCTATCGCTGCTTAAACAGTTCAGCGCAAGCTCTTCTCTACTGATCAGAGTATTGTCTGTTTCAGACCGAGGTCTGAGAAGATCTGCAATGAAACTGTGCGGAACGCCTCTATTTATACTCAGATCTTGCTGAGTCGGCACTTTTTTTCCGCATAGAGTTCTTGGGGTAGCTGGGTTTTCCCCATCACGTGGTGGTCCAGCATCCCCACTCTAGAATCTCACCCCACCGTATGCTTACCGGGGTTGCGCTGGCGCGTGCGCGGTCAGACGTCGATAATTTATCGATAACTGTTTTACCGTCTGACTTATCGACTAAATTTTTACCAACGAATTTAACAAACTTGGTTATCGACGAAAATGAATATGTTTATTACAAAAAATTTTATACATTAAATATTAACAATAAAAATCAAATAAAATACTCTGTATGAAATATAAAAATTAATTACAATAAAGAAAATAAAATGAAAAAGATATTGTTTTTGATTATCGGGTCGTTACATTCATGTTATTTTTTACACCGCCTAATATGAAGCCTCATTGTCACTTCTTCTCCACGGAAATTTATCAGATTATCATTTTGATCAGTAATGCGTATACTAAGGTGATCAATGGCTCTCACGATAACTGGAAGATAAATGACGTTCGTAGGACTTTCCGAAATTTTATATCCTGGTGGCACGCGCGGTGAAAACTCATGAATGGTATGAACACATTGACCGTTGCTATACGCGCCAGTCGTAATATTACATTCGATCCTCAGCACATTTACTTTCATAATATTTACGGGTATATCCGACTCGTGCCATTGCCCCGGCGGTAATATGCGATATGTAGAAAATCCGAGAAGCGATCCTATATTATTTGGTTTGGTAAAATCGATTGTATAATCACTATATATTTCACTTTTCAAAGTGCTGTTATTTGTACGAAATAAAATGATTTTTGTCTTGTCCATTATTTTCTCTTGCAAGTATTTATTTAGCGCTTCGAGTTCATACGAACCATCCGGTATCGTGATCTCACCATCGGCATCAAAGTAAAATTTATTGTTTGTAAAGTCAACGTTCGGTATTGTGTTGAAAGCTTGAAAATCAACGTGGTGGAAAGTAATCAGTGCTAAGCACAGAATTTTTTCCGCTTAACGTAAACGTCAACGACATCTTTGCAACTGTGAAGACTATGTGCATCGAAACTATTTTATACATTTCCAGCTAAAAAATGCAAGCAGAGTTGTCCACATACACTCCTATTGAATTTTTGATACTGCGTGTGATTGTATAAAATCGTTACATGCTTTCCGAAGTAGTTTATTAACTCTGTCGGTGGTCTCAGATTTCCAAAAGAATCGAAATATTTAACACAATTACCCCGCTTTACGTAAGCTACCCAGTGTGTACCATGACCTTCCGATTTATCTAAATTCACGTTACCGCATTCGTTTAAGAACGATTTAGAGGGTAAATTTGTACGCATGAAAACACCTCGAAAATATGGAAAGTTCAACTTTCATGCAAAGTTATATAACTGTACATTTGTCATTGCGCTCTGTGAAAGCGTTGCAATTTGCCGAAGCGCTTTTTTTTTCTTTAATTCCTTTTCCCCGTTTATATGGTGCAAGGTAAAGTCCATGTCCTTCCATAACACGATTGTGCCGTTTCATTTCGTCCAATGTTTTTCTTGCTGCAGACGCATCGTTGACTGCCTTGGCGGTACCTGCTGCACCGCCAGCCACCGTGCCCAAAGCTGAAAGGCCCGCAAAAATAAGTACAAGTGCTGGAAGAAATCCCCCACGTTTTGCAACTGGAAGTTTGCGCGACTTCGTCTTCTTCTTCTTGTTACTTTTCCGCGGTGCCATTACTTTCTTCTTTGGCTAACTCTTTGGTCAACAATATTCCAGCAACGCGCGCAGACAAAAGTATTTTCCAATCTAGTGCGAATTCTTTTTGTGCTAATTCGAAGATCAAATGTGCATATGCACATCGTACGACTATCGTATAGGAGGTGAAACTTTTTCCTGGGATGTTTGGGTTTATATAGGTAGAGAGAGAGAAGTCGCAAATGATGCAATACATTATAATTTGTAACATAATTCTATGATTTATTAAAGTATAATTTGTAACATAATTCAATTTATTTTCTCTGTTAAGATGCTGTTGATGCTGCTGTTATTATTGCATGAATGCCTAAAGCTACTAATTCGCCATCGATGATTGAATTTTGATCGTAAATGTGGCTCTCTTTAATATGCTGAACAACTTCCGCATGCACTTTTACATCCCCGTATCCCCGAACTAATGTTACAAACTCTTTAAATTTTTGCTCCACCGAATACAGTGTATCGTATAATGCATTATGCATTTCAATTATACAATCATTTAAAATTATCATTTTCTCAAACGTTTTTCTCATCATACACATATATATATATATATATCTTTGTTGAACAATTTAACAACTTTTTCACCATATACCACTCCAAATTCAACGCCTACATCGTTAAAGTTAATAATGTCACGTGTATCTGTTGCATCTTCAAAGAAGCTGCGCACGTTGTCTGCTTCAGCTACAATCTGCGACCACGTTACTATGCTCAGCTCCAGCTGGTTGTTGCGGTTGTCCGATAATATGAGTTGGGGATAAAACTTGTTGCCGAATATATTTATTCCAATTTCCAAATGCTTCGTACAAGAATCCGTCAACGGATATTTTCGACCCAAAATTTGGCATGATTGTTGAGGTTTGATTTTAGAACAAATAAACACCATTTAAGTATGTTATTCGAACAAATAAATACCTTATTCCAGCTTTAAATGGAATATGTTTCGAACACTTACTTTACATCATCCTGATGTTTTGTTATTTTTCTGCGCGTCTCATCTTCGATAGAACTTGGGTGTTTCCTTTTGCAAAAAAACTCCTTGAAACTTTGAGAATACATATTTCACTTTTCACAATACAATCTCGCGAACGATGCACTTGCGGTGATGGCCAATTTGGTTTTGAGTATGCTTGAAACTTTAGCAAAACCCCTACCTTCTATAGTCACGAATTGCAACGTCAGATTTGCTGCGTTAACAAAAAAACCTCATTTCCAAGACGTAGAAAAATTCCGTTTAAGGTGGAAGGGGGTCTTGTGGTTGTCTTCCGATAAGAAGAAATAGTTCCAGGGGGATGGGGGTCTCATAGGTGTCGAATTTCAGTTCAAGGTCATGGGGGGTGCGGTGGGGCGTTATAGGTGACGCCGAAAATAGATTTTATCTCAAAGTCATGGGGTGGGGGTCTCGTAGGTGTCAAATTTCAGTTCATGGTCATAATTACAGTTCAATATTGCAGCGTCAACAAAAAACTCATTTCCAAGATTTGCAGCGTCAACAAAAACCTCATTTCCAAGACGTAGAAAAAATTCGGGTGGGGTGTTATTCATGGCCATGGGGTGGGGGTCTCATAGGTGTCAAATTTCTATTCACGGTCATGAGGGGTGCGGTGGGGTGTTATAGGTGACGCCAAAAATAGTTCAAGGTCAAAAGGGTGCTAGGCCGGTTCTAATTCACTTGCGTCAGCATTTTTTTGCTGACTCAGCATAAATTTGACACCCTCAGCAGAAATATGATACCCCCCACCCCCACCCCCACCTCCGCTTTGAACTGAAATTTGACACCTTCCGGGGTGGGGGGTGGGGGTGGGGGGGGTGTTGGGGGGGTATCATATTTCTGCTGAGGGTGTCAAATTTATGCTGAGTCAGCAAAAAAAATGCTGACGCAAGTGAATTAGAACCGGCCTAGCCCCACTACTTATATGTAATTTATATTTATTTCATTCCACCCTATTACAAACGTATGATTCATATTTATATATGATAATTAACCGTAGTATTAATTTTACTAACTGATTTATCCTCCATCTTGATCTGTCTGGAAGCTTGATTTGATGTTCGTATGCTTTATACCTTCGTGAAAGTACTGTATATCAGACTTATCTTTGATGATAAGTTTGATGGTAAGTATGGATTCCTACGATTGCGTGGCTGCACGATGGATGGTTTTGCAGTCGATAATTGTGTGTACCGGGTAACTGGCGCGCGGCAGGTAATTGCTGCGCGGCAGATAATTGGTCTGTGGATAACCGTTACGGAACCGTTACGGAGCGAGCGGCCGAGTATTATGTGGTGGATGCAATATTTGCGGTTGGTAATATCTCTGGTGCTGCGGTTGGTTACCGACTAGGGATAGCTTTACGGCTTATCTTCGGGCAGTATTGCAAGCTTTACTTATTACGATGCGTTTTGCTATCGTTATCTTTCGTAGGTACCTTACTTCTGGTTTTCATCGCGGTGATTTATTGAAAGTTGTTGAAGTATTTTCGCTTTTATTTCCGCTTTTCGCTTTTGAACGTTTATATATTCTGTATAATTAGTTGATTAATTTGATGATTTGGTGGTTAATTTGATGGTCGATAATCATTATGGTAAGGACTAGGGAATTCGAACACTAGGTATCTATGTTCTTTATGGTATATGGTCGCGCTCTTTAGTTTACTTCGCCCGGTTTCCAACCTTAGTTGACGTTGTCATGGTCATCGGTCATCTATGATGTGATGTGATACGAAGTGTTAAGTGATAAGTGTCAATTGAACTGAATTAATTAATTAATTGAATTGAATTTATTGAAATTATTGAATTTTGAATTTTCTAATTTAAATTTTGAATTTATTCGTGCGGATGTGATTGCTCTGACAGTGCGCGTACTAATGTGCTACGCTCGGAGGTATTGTATTGCAGTGTAATTGCAGTATATTTGTTAATGTGGTATCATTAGCTCCGTTTTGTGCATTTTATGCATTCGGTGCATTTATATTACTTATTATTATATATTATATGCTGTATTATGTTATATTATATTATGTTATATTGTATTATGTTATAATATTGTATTATAGTATTGTTATTGTATTGTATTATACCATGATCATATTGTATTATTTTATTTATGTTATTAATGTTATTACATCCAAGCTACGTTCAATCTACGTTCAATTGCGTTCAGCCTGCGTTCAATCTGTGACCATTTTAGGCATTGAATATATTATGTTATATTATAATATTATTATTTTAGACCTTGGATTGTGTCCAGTTATTCGGCTATATTAGTTAGCTATGTTAGGCTATACTTAACCAGTATTCTGTATTAAATTGTATTGTATTGCATTATTATTATATAACTTCCTAACTTTCTATTCCATTATATTATTATAATTGAGTAAGTAAATGTACAGAGTAATTAACAGTGGCATATGGCATATCGAATTGCATTGAATTAAATTACTTGATACAGATTATTAATATGTGTCTGCTTTATTTTACCTGCTGTGATTATAGCTGTGGTTATATCTGTGATGACTATATATGCGATTATATTTGCGGTTATATTTATTTGAGTTAGTTTAATGGTTCTTGTATTATGGAACTTAGAAGAGTCTATCTGGATTGGATGGATTAATGAGTTTATATTATATGCGTATATTGCGTTCATAACCCCTTTGCATATTTTAAGGGTGGGTTTGATTCTGATTCTGGTTTCTTGTTCCTTAGTTCTTAGCTCCTTAGTTCCTCTTGTAGTATCATGCATTGTTTCTAAGCTTTCGGGGGTTGTTTGGGCTCCCAGGCATTGTTAATTAATTGCAGACTATAAGATGTATCATATATCCTTCAGCAATTTAGACATGAATGACGTGAAACGACATTGGTTTATTGGTTTATTGTGCGCCGTTCACTATTCACTATCCTTATTCTTTTCTTATTTTTATTCTTGGTCACTTGACATGTTTCAGTGACTTCTTCTTCAATTTAGTGTTACGTTTTACGTTCCATGTTCCTATAATATTATTCACTGCTCTTTTGTAGCTCTTCGTACCCGCCCTTAGGATAATGGTTCGCATACTATGTTTAATTCAATTCTAGTGCAGCTGTGACAGTTGTGAATCTGTGTATTTTGAATCCTTACGGTACTTTATGCAATCTTTTGTACATTAATTACCCTTTCTTAATTACAATTCTGATTCTGATTTTGATTCTGATTTGGAAAGTGTTAGTTCAGTATTGGTTAATACGGCTGGTGCTCATTGGTTAATACACTGCGGTAGTCCGTCCTGCATGATACAATGTCTTTATGGTTTTCTGTACATACATATATGCGTTATGGTTCCTTAAATTCTTTGAATTTCTTGACCGTGGATCTCATATGACTTTCTTATAGGAGTGTCTGGCTTGGTTTAGCACCTATATGCCTTTTCTATTAATTGGTATTAAAGGGGGTTTAATGGAACTGCATCATTTAAACTGACTATGGTATGAGGAGTTTAATTAATTATCTACATCGGTATACTTATTAAATTGAGTATATTTGAAGTGTTTTCGTTACATATTATATATACACATATGTTCATAGTAATTTTGATCTATTGTAGTGTAGTTTAGTTTTCTTGTACCTTTATATTATGATTTAGTAGTAATATGGTTGTATGTGGGGTTTATTATTGATTGTTTATTATTAATTAGTTTTCACCACGCGCTGTATTGCATCGACTTACCTGTATCAGTATTAATATTAATACCATACTTATCGGAGCGGTATTATAATCCAGTAACAATCTAATCTACTCAATTTATATCTATTTGAATTGTTTGATCTGCCTTATGGTTTATGCCGATTTAGGTCTCATGTGCTCCCCATAGTATATGAGATGGGTATTCTATTCTCCTGTTATCCGTTAATTACACTCTACCTCCACTTCCATTGGCTGGCGTTAGGGCTTCCTGCAAATAGACTAGGATTATGTTACATTTTACATTTAATACTATGGTTAATTTCTGATGTTAACAGTTCTGTCTCTTCCTATTATTCTCATTATGAGGTATACGTTGCAACTTATCTTTATTGATGATTTGCTCGCAATAATTTCTAATTGTTTTTTATTGCCTTCATTTGATCATTGATTGTACTCCATCATGTTCGCTTGCCAACCACGTTGAGGTTGTGGTCGCGTAAATGTTCCTGCAAGTAAATTTAAGTACTTAATAGTTTCAATGAATGGTTTCAATTATTAGTATTACATTACGCTCACCTATTTATTTTCTTCCCAGCTTACTTTCTGGTTATACCCTATATTCTATATTTTATACTGTACCTTATTTACCTTTACCTCTGATAATAATTAGTAGCATTCTATGTTATGTTATGTTTGCTTCTCTTCTCTCATGGCTGGCTTGCTATTTGCTATCTGTCTGGCGACTTTATTTTACTTTACGGTTCACATCCTTGGTTTATTTCATGTCAAATTTATGGTTCATCTTGAGTTTAAGTTTATGTGATTATATTGTGCGCTAGTGTTGAATGTTAAATATTCCTCTTCTGCTATATGGCTGCTGGGCTGTATGTATGTATGTTTGACGTGTTAGGTTTTGGAGGTTTTGTTGGTCATTTGCTTATGTCCAGTTCACATATGCTCGCTTGCCTGCTTACGTGCAATACTACTTACGTATACTTCACAGTTTCTCACGTTCTCATATTGCTTACTGTTTCTTTTACTGTTAACTATTCATTAACTGCTCTTTTGCATTAGATGCATTAGATGCATATATATATTTATTTCCCGTTGTATTTGTGATTTGATTTAACCAGTTTTAGTATGTTTGATATGTTGAGTATGCTTATTATGACAGCTGTTATTGAATGTATGGGCTCCTCTGTTCTATTCATGGGCTTCATGTGCTTATTAATTCCTATTCATTATTCATTACTTATTTATTCATTCACTCATTCATTTATTCATTTATTTCTTCATTTATTCTTTACTCATTATGTATTCATTATTTATCGTTGCATATTTGGGGCATTCGAAGCGCCACTCGAAGCGCTATGCTTGTCATGAGCGTGTGTATGTGTGTGTAAAGTATGTATGGGACAGGTCATCGAGGATTGCAGCCTACCAAGATGCGGCACAGTCAACCGGGGAAAGGACTCGCCTCGGGCCCTTGCTGTGCTGAAGAGGAAGCCCTGTTAAAACAGGTGAACACATAGCGCGACTACCCGTTGAGCAGGAGCTCCGGTTCCTGGTCGTGGCCGAAGAAAAATGGCCTGTCCTCGTGGAAAGTCAGGTGGGCGTGATGACTGCAAGGATAAGCCACATCATCATTATCAACCAACCATGGTGGACGAGGATGGACACGGTCAGCCTTGGAGATACGATGTCCCGGTTCCTGGCCGTGTCGAAGAGCAAGCTCCTGCCCTGGCAGGTGAACACATAGCGCGACCACCCGGAATGGGCTTACTTCGGTTCCTGGTCGTGGCCAAAGAAAAATCCTGTGCCTTACCGTACAGGTTGAAAATGTCCTACCGCTGGATCGGAGGTGCAACGGCGTGGATCCGCAGATGCCCCATGTGCCTAGCACATGGCGTTCTTGCGGGCGGTAGCAATAACGCGAAATGCGTTGAAGTGCCGAAGCGTCGTTGTGGCTATACGCTGGTATTCCTTTAGGAATTCTAACGAGTGAAAAGGTGCCGGCGGCCCACGTTAGACGAGAGGTTTTAGTGGGTAGTATGTCCAGCCTCGGGAGTGCCCACTCTGGCGTGCCCGTCTAGGTCGCCCCTTCAGGGCTGTGGCCTACTCTTGGGCTAAACTCTACCCTTAAGGGTTGGGTTGCCAGGTGTTGCCCCATCTGGCGTTGCCTCTTTGGGTTTGCCCTCACCTCACGGGCGCCAGGCTGCCTCTTCAGGGCGGACATGAGTCCCACACTGCCCGGGTCCCCTCTAGCCGAATAGACGAAAAGGGGAACCAATCCGCGCATGCGCAAACGCATTTCCTCTTCCAACTGAACCAAAAAAAAAAAGGTTTCAGGGGGACTGATGGACCTGGCCAAGTGTACTGGCTGGGCGGGAAGGTGATACTCCGACGTGGGGCGTCCCTAGGTGGCGGATAGGGGAATGCTCGCCATGCACTTTTCGGAGTGCATGGAGGGTAGAAGTGAAATAAAATCGCTCGCGCGGACCAAACACCGAGGGAAGGAAAACCCATCAAAACCTCCCCTGTGACTGGGGATAGAATACAGACACGGTAACCTCTGCCTGTCGTACAAGGCGACTGAAAGGGGGGCATTTGCTGCTGTCGCAGTAGCCTCGCAGATGACCCGGGGCGATGCCGGTGGGATCAACGGATCCTGGCAGGGCCTCCCTTGCCGGTAAGGCCTGGGTCGGAGCGGCGAAAAGGTGGCTGCAGCGTCGTTCAGATCTCCAGGGGCCAAGCTGCGTGGTGGTCGGGTGCGGGTAGCGAACGCGGACTGCTCAAGCAATTGCACCGTAACCCAGTGATCACGTTTCGCTGGAACGGGGGGCTTGCCTTCATTGGCCGGCCCGCGAGGATGACAACCGCTATAAAAAATCTCTAGCCCCAAGCTGCGGTACGCTGTGATGAGGGCTCCGCTGGAGTCAGCGCCAGGGGTGGCTGATGGGTGCATCAGTCTCTAGCGGCCAACCCCGGGGTATCTGGCGTCCCCCCGGGTGTACTAGCCTTACCCGGGTAAGGCGGCTCTGCCCGGGTGGGCCCACAGACCGACCCACTCGTGGGAACACTATGGATGACTTGAAACTAAAAACGCCAACAACAACAACAATCACTGGACGGGACGTACCGACGACGACTGCGGCTGATGCGCGCCGCCTATCCGTCCGATTAACTAGGGCGGATGTGGAGTGGCCTCCCCTGAGGACGGTACGAGGAGGGGCCGGAGTTTCCCCTGGCGGCCTCTGATGCCCCCGCATCCAGAGAGAGTGAGGTGGACTTGGACTCGGACGAGTCACTCTCCTCGGCAGTATCTCTGGAGGCACGGCGCACGAGCAAGAGGGGTCGCCCGCCGACCACGGGCCAGTACGTGTGGCTCGCGGCGGCTAAGCAGAGAGTCCTGGATGTCCAGCGCCGGGAACTTGACCTGCTGGAGGAGAGGAGCGTGCTCGATCCTAACGAGGAGCCTATAGAACCGAGTCGGGGTAGCAGGTCCATCCCGGACCCTGAGGACCTGGCGGAGGAAGTCAAGTCCCCACGCGAGACCTTATTGCGCTGTCCTTGGAGTTCTGTCGCGACATCGACAAGTTCGCGGGCGTCTCCAAGGGGCTGAAAGAGACATTTGTTCGCAAGCTGAGGATGGCCTCCCGCTTCCTTAAGGCCATCCACATGGAGCGGGAATCAGTGCTGCAGCTGTCAGGGCCAAAAAAAGAGGTGAAGGAGCTTCGCGAACAGCTGAAGCTGCGGGAGGAACAAGTGGCTGCCCAGGAGGCCCAAATCAACATCGTGCAAAACCGGCGCCTGAAGGCCCCGGCCCTTCCAAAAGGTCAGCGAGGCCCGGCTCGCCGTTGTCTGGCGAAGAGGCGGGCAGGAAAAGGAGGAAGGACGCAGTCGAAGCTTTCGACTTACCGTCTTGCCCGCCTGAGTGTCCCGTGGTGCAAGTCCCAATCCCAGCTGCTCCACCGAGAAAAGAGGAGGGGAAGGTTGGTGGCCTCCAGTCCGACCTGATGAGGGGATTTGCGGCTCTCCTCGAAAAGGGCGCGTCGGGGCTCCGGGCGGAGTTCTAATCCGCTATTGCAGCCGTCCAGCCCCCGCCTAAGAGGGCGGAGCATGTTAAGGGGGGAGCTACGGCTGCGACCATCCCCACTGCATCGAGGAAGGAAGCTGAGAGGCGGGCGCGGAATAGGACACTGCCTGCCACGGAGCCGTTGTCGGGGCCCTCCTCAGCACCCGACCAACCGGGATCATATGTGGAGGCGAGAATGGCCCGGATTGTCGAAGATCATCGGAGGACGGCGATGGGACCTGGTTGACGGTGGTCGGCCGCGCGTTAAAGCTGCAGAGAAGAAGGCGGCAGCTGCCAAGGCCCCTCCTTCCCAGAGCTCCAAGGTGGTTGCCCAGAAGGGGCGAAGAGAGGGGCGGCCACCGGCGGTTAAGGGGCAGGGGGCCCAACCTGCCAGGCAGAAGGCCCCCAGCCCTCCTCGTACTGCGGCGGTCACCATCAACCTAGCTGTCGAGGCTAAGGTCTCTACGCCGAGGCCCTGCTCATGGCCCGGGAGCGGGTCAAGTTGGAGGAGCTGGGCATCACGGCGTTGATGCCCAGAAGAGCTCGGACCGGTGGCATGGTCCCTACGTTACTGGGGAGGACAGAACGGAAGGGAAAGCTGCCAAGTTGGCTGACCGACTCCCCGCCAGGTGTTCAGTGCACCGAGGTGAGGGTTGACCCGCCCATAAAATGGGCGAGGTTAGGTGACCGGTCTCAACGGACTCGGTCACCCCGGGGAGGGTGCGGCGCATTGGCCAGCCTGCGGGGGGTTGACTGCCCGCTGAAGAAATTACAAATTGGGGCGATTCGCACCTCCCCCCAAAGGATGGGGACTGTCTGGGCGAGATGCCCTCTAGCGGCACTCAAAAAGTTATCCGCCTCTGGGAGTGTTCTGGTCGGGTGGTCCCCCTCCAGAATGCAGGCGCTACCACCGCGGCCATTGCAGTGCTATCGCTGCCTGGAAAGAGGGCATGTTAGGCAGCCATGCACCTGCGAAGCTGATAGGTCCGACCGTTGCTATGCGCGCGGAGATTCGGGCCACGTGGCCAGCAAGTGTAGCGCCACCCCGCGGTGCCCCCTCTGTGCGGACCTGGGGCGGTCCACTGGGCATCGAATGGGGGCAAAAGGTTGTGCCCCCTCCTCCTCCCAGAGGA